>NW_020714960.1:0-10683 GCF_002925995.2 Terrapene triunguis | reverse complement strand
CCCCCCCCCCCGGAGTGTCCTCTTTTTTGAAAGTTCAAATATGGTAACCCTAGATTTAGCAATGGGCTGGATAAGTTTGCAAGGATGTGAGGATCTCCCCACTACTGAGCTCACTGGGATTTCATCTCCCACACTACTGCCTCCCTCTCCTGGGTGCCACCCTAGATTTCCTATCGGCCCCTGCAATTGGTGCCTGCTAGAGTGATAGGATTGTGTATCAGCCCCAGCTGTGATGTCTCAGCCCAGCTCTATAGTCTCTGAAGGCAAGCAGGTGTTTTGGGGGACCCACAGCAATAGGGATTCGGCAGTCAGCTGATCTCTAAACCTTCCACATTCAGCCACTGTTTATCTCATTTACACAGTCTGGTTATTTCACAGCAATGCCCCAAATCAGAAGGCTGGTATGTTTAGTCATTTATATAAAGTTTTTCTACTGATTTGCTTGTCAAAAAACTAGGCAAATATTGAGATTTTCCTTCCAGGGACAGACTCTGTGGATTTTAAGCATTTTTCTTCTTCTTTTTTATTTTAATTCCTCTTTTGGAAAACCATGCTGCTGGGATATCTTTTTATTGCCTGCATTCAATGAATACTATGTACTGTAGCATACAGTAAAGTCAGGCCATGTAGGAAACAACAGTGGATTTAACCTCTAGCACTGCTATAAAAGCAGCCTTAGTAAAATTGGGGGTAAATAATACAGCTGTGGAAATGACCTTTCTCCAGTTTATGGTGCTGAAATCCCTCCCTCCCCCTTAATTAAATAAACCCTTAGTCTTTGGTGTTAAGTTTCATAGACAAGTTCAGGTACGAAACGGGATCATTCTAAATGTTATGAAAGGGACTTACAATTCAAAGTAACGTATGGGAAGAAGAATATGTAATCTTAAGTCTTCTTACTGTAGAAGGGGAGTTAGGAAAGATCAGGGAAAGCTGCATAAGCAAACCCTGCGCCCAGTCAAACCAAAAGCAAAGCAGCAGAGAGACCAAGATTTGGTGACCTAGAACCAGACTCAACCAGTTTTTAGTGTGTAATGGCCAGTTTCACCCGTGCTGGGCTGCAAACCCCGGGAGAGTTTCCACTGCTGCCCTCTGCCATTGCCCTTGCAGGGAGAAGGGCAGCTTTAATTTGATTCATGGGCACTTGCTGCCGCAGGGATCCCCTGGCTCACCAGCCACACCCCCTCACTATACTCTGTTAAGATGGCCCTGGAACCGTGAGGGCCCCTGCTCACAAGGAAGCTGCAGCAGCGTAGTGCTGCCTCACTCTCTTCCACAGCCTTTCCACTGCCAGAGCTGGCCTAGATGCTGAAGCATATATGGCCCAATGTATCAAAGATGCCCTCCCCCCTTTTCCATTACTGCTGGTGGAGTCTCACTCCCGCCATGGCTCCTTTGATGGTCCTTTAGGAGTAGACACTCACGTTCTTAAATATCTCTGAAACTCCCATTAAAAGACAACCGTCCAACGCTGACTGGGCAGCAATAGTGCCTTGGGACGAATCCATTATGGCATATGGACACAGACTTTTCATCAGGCCCCTCATAATCACATTAACACCTGCTCTTGTGGTCCACACCTGTGGCTTGTTGGCCTGTGCAGGTGGCCATAACGACAGTGCAAGGAGAACCTCCAGCGAGTCTTGAGCAAGCCAGTATTCCCATATGCTTCGAATTAGAGCCTGAAGTAGGAGCACTAGACCCCGAAGTACAGTAGGTGGAGGCATGTCACTGAATGAACGCTGTGCATTTCCCCGCAGTTACAGAATGCTGGTGCTAAGAGCTCTGTGCAGATCCACCGCTGGCGTGCACCAAATTCCTCACTGCTGTCCCATAGAGGAGCAGCTTAAAAGGGTGTGGGAGGGACACTGCTCCATGTCCTGCCACCTTAACACCCTTTGAACACTGCCTGCACACCACCTGTACTTCTTTATTTGCCTGTGCTCTGCAGTTATGGTTAGTACATTTAGGGGCCCAATCCTGCTTCCGCTGAAGCCAATGGCACAACTCCCATTGACTTCAATAGAGCAGGATCAGGCCCTCGAAGAACATGTGAGATAGGAGTTCTATCCGTCTCGTGACATTTGATATAAAATGGATGTGTAAAGAGGGCAGGAAACCCACCAATCAGAACAGAGATGCGAAGCCAGCTTTGAACCCCTGGGACTCCCACTACCAGCCTGCGTCCCACCTTTGTGTTCGACCACATGCACCAAATGCCATCTTCCTTCCTTTCTGCTGCCCCCCCCCGACATAACTGCAGCCTTGGACGGGAGAGAGGGGCACAGATACAGCAGAGCCATCTTACCACCGTGACTGACTTTGGCTCGGATCCCATTCGTGGTCTGAGGGGTGGCAGAACCAGAGCTGCAGGGAAATATTTTCAAAAGTGCCGAAGTGACTTCGGAGCCTAAGTTCCATTGGCTTTCAATGAGACTTAGGCCGGGTCCATGCCCGATTTTGTATTGGTATAACTCAGTTAATGGTGTGATTTATTTTTAACGGATACAGTTATTACTTGTACATCCCCTAGTGTGGATGCTATAAAGGTGCCTTATACTGATATATTCTGATCCCCTTCCTGTATACGCTATATACATGCTTTTATACCAGGCTAAGTGCATCACCCTAGATGGGTTGTACCACTGTAACTACACTGTTATAGTTTAGTGGGTAGAACTTTTGTGTGCAGACAAGGCCTAAGGTGCTTTTGACAAGGTTACCCTCAATCCCTATTCTGAGTGGACCCAGCCCAAGTCTCACTGAACTATGGGGAGATGGGCCTGAATAAGGATGGAGTAAAAACTAAGGGCCTGATTCTGCCTGGCCCTTAGCCGGGTGCGCCTTAGCAGGGGACGGAAGAAGGAGTCTTCCCTGTATAAGGCCTGGGCAGAACTCCAGTTGCTACGCCCCTAGGGGTACAGGACAACCTGGTGGGCTGGGGAGGTGGAGCCCTGGCTCCCGCCCCACCAGTGGAGCTGGCTGACCACAGGTGGTTGGTGTGTGCTGCATGCAGTGTGAATATGCTTGTCAGAGGCAGAATGCCTCCTAGTGTTCCCTCGAGTTATGCAGTCCACTCCCACATTTATTCCAGGCTACTTGCCATTTGCATCGTCCTGGCCTTGGTCTTTACTGGAACAGTGTCCCATTGAAATCCATGAATTTGCTTGAAGAAAGGTTGAGTACAAACTAAATAAAGACCTCAGGATTTGGCCCATTATTATTCTTAGCCTCTCGTGTTGCAGAACAATGCATTTTGGAGTATTGTTATCAATATTAGTAGGCAGATTGTAAGAAAGAAGAGACCGTGCTCTAAGCTTCTGGCAGTATCAAGGGCCCTTTACATCAGCCAAGGCTGAAATAGCAACTCTGAGCATGTTTCATCAGAGGGTGAACAGTGTAGTGCATCTCAGGCATCAAAACAGCCAGCCTTCTGGAGTAAGAGAAACCTATGCTCAAGAGACTGCCAAAAAGTAATAGTTTAAAAGACAGAAGTGCAAAGCATAACTGCCACTACCTTAATGCCAATTTGAGAAGCATTCTAATGCTCTGCATTGTTACCACTATTACATTCTGGCAGTCACCCTGACATAATGAAGTCGTTTATTCTATCATGTTTTGATAAATTCCAACCTTCACCAGTTGGCTTAGCCTCTGAAGGCTTGATCTGTGACCTGTTTAATATCTGTGGTATTCAGGGATTTGTTTCTGCTGTTCATTAATTCTTTCAAATTGACTATATGACGATGGGAAGAAAATAAATATGAATGTTGTCACAGATGACGGCAATACAGTTCTCTCTCATTCCCGATTCACAGTAAGCCAGGCTTGTCTAGTCTTGTGAATTACTCATTTAAGGCAATGACAGATAACTGAATATCACAGTTTTTTTCTCCAAAGAATTGCTGAAACATAACCATTAGTGTTGTAAATCAGGCATCTTGGAGCACAGAACTGCTCAAAAAAGGCATAATGTGATCAGAGCAGGATTAATCTTACTTTTTTTTTATACTGTCATTTTGACAATAGTGTTAGCCAAAGCACATTCAAATAACATGCTGGAATGATTAAAGAATTAAGTCCTTGCTCCAACTTATGTTTTGACTGAAAAGACGGTATCATCTATAGTTGATTTCCAATTAGAAACAGTTTCTAGGAACACGTCTCACTAGAAAAGTGTTAAAATCCAAAGGTAAAGTGATATCCCATTGTTTACAGACTACTGCCTTTAAACAGGAAATGGGCCCTGGGAAATACTCCTAGAGACATCCAAAGGGAATCCTTACTCGGCTGTAATTAGCTTAATCAGACACTGGGTATCACTCTTGTTCCATATAAATACAGCGCCAAGGATATTTTGGTGGAGCTGGACAACTTGACTATTAAAGGGACATTGACAAATGTAGTTTGGATCTAAAATCTGACCTGACTTACAGTATATACATTTTATAATCGGATGGGGAATTGTCTTCCATCTTAAAACTTCCTCCATAAGATTGCTGAATTTGACACTCTTAAGTGTGCTTTGTGTGGAGATGTCCTTTGTTCCATACGGGAAGGTTCTGCAATGATAGATATGCTACAGTTTATCTCTGAAGAGAATTCAGGTGAGAGCAGGGCTTGCTGTTATTCTACCTGGCAGGATCCTTTAATACCACATACTGAGGCCTGGTCTACACTGGGGGGCGGGGAGGGAGCTAAGTTGGCCTAAGTTACGCAACTTCAGCTATGAAAATAGCATAGCTGAAGTCGACGTACTTAGAGCTACTCACCGTGGTATCTTCACTGCGGTAGGTCGACTGCTGCCGCTCCCCCGTCTACTCCGCCTACACTTCTGGCTCTGGTGGAGTACTGGAGTCGACGGGAGAGCGCTCGGCGGTCGATTTATCGCGTCTTCACTAGACGCGATAAATCGACCCCCACTGGATCGATCGCTCCGGAGATAAGTGTAGACATGCCCTAAGACTGCATTAGATTAACGTTAAGGGCTCTGTTACTGAGCTGGGAATGAGAGGAGAAGGCGGTGCACAAATAGCAACGGTAGCTGGAGTCATTGTGCTAAAGCAGTGCAGGAGAATAGGTGCTGGTGGGAAAGGGGGAGGGGAAAATACTTATCGGAAACAGTTCTACAGATGCGGTGAAATTAGGGCTGTCGATTAATCGCGGTTAACTCACGCGATAACTCAAAAAAATTAATCGCGATTAATCGCAGTTTTAATCGCGCTGTTAAAGAATAGAATACCAATTGAAATGTATTAAATGTTTTTGGATTTTTTCTACATTTTCAAATATATGGATTTCAATTACAACACAGAATACAAAGTGTACACTGTTCCCTTTATATTATTATTTTTAATTACTAATATTTGCACTGTAAAAACGAAACAAAAGAAATAATATTTTTCAATTCACCTCATACAATTACCGTAATGCAATCTCTTTATCGTGAAAGTGCAATTTACAAATGTAGTTTATTTGTTACATAACTGCACTCAAAACTAAACAATGTAAAACTTTAGATCCTACAAGTCCACTCAGTCCTACTTCTTGTTCAGCCAATCGCTAAGACAAACAAGTTGGTTTATATTTACAGGAGATAATGCTGTCCAGTTCTTATTTACAATGTCACCAGAAAGTGAGAACAGGAATTTGCATGGACTTTTGTAGCCAGCATTGCAAGGTATTTACGTGCCAGATATGCTAAATGTTCATATGTCTCTTCATGCTTCGGCCACCATTCCAGAGGACATGTGTCCGTGCTGATGATGCTCGTTAAAAAAATAACACATTAATTAACTTTGTGACTGAACTCCTTGGGGGAGAATTGTATGTCCCCTGTTCTGTTTTACTGGCATTCTGCCATATATTTCATGTTACAGCAGTCTCGGATGATGACCCAGCACATGCTGTTCGTTTTAAGAACACTTTCACTGCAGAGTTCACAAAACACAAAGAAGGTTCCAATATCAGATTTCTAAAGATAGCTACAGCACTCGACCCAAGCTTTAAGAATCTGAAGTGTCTTCCAAAATCTGACAGGAACAAGGTGTTTCAGAAGTGGTGTTTCATGCTTTCAGAAGTCTTAAAAGAGCAACACTCAAAAGCGGAAACTACAGAACCCAAACTACCAGAAAAGAAAATCAATCTGCTGGTGGCATCTGACTCAGATGATGAAAACGAACATGTGTCGGTCTGCATTGCTTTGGATCGTTAACAAGCAGAACCCATCATCAGCCTGGACACATGTCCTCTGGAATGGTGATTGAAGTATGAAGAGACATATGAATCTTTAGTGCATCTGGCATGTAAATATCTTGTGACGCCGGCTACAACACTGTCATGTGAACACATGTTCTCACTTTCACCTGATGTGAACAAGAAGCAGGCAGCATTATCTCCTGCAAATGTAAACAAACTTGTTTGTCTGAGCGATTGGCTGAACAAGAAATAGGACTGAGTGGACTTCTAGGCTCTAAAGTTTTACATTGTTTTATTTTTGAATGCAGTTATTTTTTGTACATAATTCTACATTTGTAAGTTCAACTTTCATGATAAAGAGATTGCACTACAGTACAATTGAAAAATACTATTTTTTTGTTTTTACAGTACAAATATTTGTAATCAAAAATAAATATAAAGGGAGCAGTGTACACTTTGTATTCTGTGTTGTAATTGAAATCAATATATTTGAAAATGTAGAAAACATCCAAAAATATTTAAATAAATGGTATTCTATTAAGTGTGATTAATTGCACGATTAATAGTGATTTTTTTTTATTTGCTTGATGGCTCTAGGTGATATGTGTGTGTTTCACTTTGTTGCCTCCTGGCAGTAGCTGATGCAGGGAGATGAGGACATGGCGATGCCCACACTTACCTAAATACGTTTCCTTGCAGTGATGTACAGCACTGGTTTGCCCCCTTTTCTTGTTTGCCTGCCTGCCCAGTCTGTCCAAAGCATTTGTATGGTTCTAAGGCAAGCAGCCAAATTAAGGGTGGCTCCTACCAAATTAAGGGTGAGATCAGGCTCCTGGTGCCCCACATTTGGGTCTTGTTGGGGTTTCACTGGATTGAAGCCTAACATAGGTGGCAAGTGAATGTGATTTTGAAGAGTCTCAAGCCTGGATGTTATGTGATTAGGCACAATGGCCATTCTCTGGGGACGAGAGGCCCAAAATACGGTGGAATGAGGTGCACTGGCAGAGTGCTGTGTGGAGGGATATTCACAGGGTGCCTGCCCTGCATTTTGAGCAGAGACAGCAGAAATCAGATGGTTGGGCAAGACCTGCACAGAACTTTCTCTCAATCTGCTGGATTTCACTGGGGATTGGATTCAAAACCAGTGGGATTGCTGCATGAATTTCCAGTTAGGTTTGGCTCCGGGTAACAGTGACTGCCCTTTCTGTTTCCTCAGGGGGCCCCCAGCTAACATGTGAATCTAGCCTTTAGCTATGTTTAAAAACAAAACTCCTCCTGTACTGGGGTAATAAAAGGCCAAAAGGAAGATAACCAGTGCACCAGACTGGACTGGTCAGTTCACGCCCTGCTCTGCCTTCCTGGAGTCTTGGAGCAAAATAACAGACACAAAATCCAAAGCAAACAATTTCCCCCTTGGTCAGTGCAGGCCAGTGTCAAAGTGCCCAAACTCCCTCTTTCTCCAGTGCTCCTTGGACAGACCAAGCAGCTTTCCAGGGTGTGGTTGGATCTCTGCAATGGGACCCACCAGCTGCTCCTGCTCCCTCAGTGAAGCGACCCACAAATCATTCTTGTTCCCACATACCCATTCTCTGTTTTTTCCAGGTCTCTCCCACCATCCCTCTGAGTCTTTGACTGGAGAGATCCAACAGCAAGGTCTGTTCCTTTCCTCTCTCTTATGAAGCCAAGTGGCTTATCTATCTCCCCGTTCCCTTTTCCAGCATTCCTTGCTGTAGTTTACACTTCCCAGGCTATTTCGGGGCACTACAACCCGCAGAGTACTTTGCTGCTTAAAAAAAAGTTGTGTTGAGCTGTAAGACTGCATTAATGGGCCCAGAACACCCTATTACACTCTGTCCCTATTGCTCTGTTCTAACATATAGAGATGCAGCATAATTATAAGACACAAAGGGAGTTATTTAAAAATATGAACAGGGTTGTTAAATTATGAACTGATGATGCACCGAATGTCATAGAAACGCCACAGGATCTGGTAAAATGCACTGCAGGAGCCCAGCAGATGTGACTATTATAAAGTAGAGTGAGTAGTTATTCCTCTTCGTTGCAGACGTAGATTAGAATACAGGAAATTCAAATACCCAGAAGTAAATAAAATTAACCTAATTGCTGGAAGTATGCACAGTTTTGATTCCTATGCAATTAGGGACAGAAAGGGCTTAGTGTTTATTATTCTGGAATAAATGTAATCCAGTTTTACTGAAACCTGTCTAGGAAATGTCTTGGATGTTCACCATACAATTTTCAAGTTTTAACTTGTTTAATTCTTTTTTTCAGTATAATTGGCAAAGAATACAGAGCCTTGACATCTCCCCCTCTTTTTTTTTTTTTGCTGTGCATTATAACAACAGCATAATACATTAAACAAATATTACAAAGAAAAGAAAACAAGTCTAAGTGACCCCCCGCTTCTTGTCTAAGAAATGGTTCACAAGCCTCTCCCCTCTCCTGATCACGAGCAGGTGAAATTTGGTAACTGGAACCATGCCTCAAATGATGAATTATGAATTTTGAATGGCAAACACTTCAATTCTAAAGGCGGTTCAATCCTCTCCATACACTCCGAATTCTGTATGATGGATGAGCCACTAAGAGGTTCTCAGGTGACAGCAATATGGCAGCCTTAAAGGCTGGAGGACTCGTGCCCGTTTTGTCATTTTTGCTTTTAGGTGTTATCTTTATTTCACTGAGTTGATTAATTACCAAGTGATACTGGCTCCTCACAGGGCACAGGCACCGAGTCAGCAAAGCACTGCTTCAGCCTGCATGCATCAGTCCATCCCTGACTCAGCATGTGCCTAAATTTAAGCATATGATTAAATGCTTTATTGCAGTCTCATTAAGGTCAATGGGTCTTAAGCCAGTGCTTTGCTGTGTGGGAATGGTTTCTTGACTCAGGACCAGAGTGCCACACCCCCTGGCTATGGAGGAGCATCTTAGCTGTTGCTTAGCAACATGGTGCTCTGACCCCAAGGTTCTAGGAACCAAACCCCAGTGGAATAAAAGGTGGGGGGACACTGGAAAGAAGAAGGGGGAAACATCCGTCTTAGTTATGCTAAAGGTATGTGATTTTAAAACAACGAATACTCAACATAACATTTGTAGTAACCATTGTTTTCCTCAGGCGTGATTTTAATTTTCACCAGTACCATGGCATTCAAATTAGCCATTGTTCACTTGACTACATGCCCTTCCTCCCTTAATGCTTATCCTTTCTCCATCAGTTTTGCTTTTCTTTTACCAGATCTCTTATTTTTCTTTTCTTCTGCTAAACAGGAATGACCCTAATCATTTCAGGGTGCATGCCACCTACTATCAGTGGCTCTTTTGAGGGATAGCTCAGCAGGGCTTTAAAATGTCTGAATTTCCTTGAAATGAATTGTTTGCATTCCAGCACAAACCTCAGGAGGCAAAAGTCTGCCATGAGGGTGTGGGGAGAAGCTCTATTATAACAAACGTACAAATAACGGGGTTTAATGTGCTTGAAAATCTAAAGTCTGGTCTACATTATAAATCGTTCACCAGCTTAACTGAATTGCTTTAAAATTGATCTAATTAAACTGATACAAAACCCTAACGTAAATGCCCTTAAATCAGTTTTGCTGTGTTAGAAAAAATGGTTAGTTAGAGCTTTTGAATAAGGTTGCAGTTTGTAGCCACACTCCAGATTTATTCTCCCACCCCTTTTCCTTTGATGTCTTACGGGTCAAAACCTGGTCCCATTGAAGTTAACCTCCCCTTGATTTCAGTGGGACCAATATTTGGCCTACAATCATTTTAGCACCTTGCTTCATGCTAGTTCATTGCCTTCTTCTCACAAACGGGGGGGGGGGGGGAAGCGGGGGGACACACAAATCCATGTTCAAAGCTGCACATTCTGCATTCAGTTTTTGCACGACTCCTACTGTCATTGGGGATTTGATGCAGGGGGGCGTATGACTGCAGCGGATAACAGATCTGGACGGCAGATCCAAGACTAGAATGTTACCATTCAAATGTTAGATATAAAAATGATGCTTGATTGACCTACTGGTGAGGTCGCACAGGTTCCCCTCTGTGCTGATCCACAGAGGACATTGGATCTTTTACAGATGCATATCAGCGGCCTTGGTTCTTTAGCTCAAGCTGTAACAGCTCACATTTTTCACTCTAGAGGTCCCAGTGTGTTGACCATCACCTTTGGCCTAGGGAAGTAGCAGCATTTGAACTCTGCTGTGCTGTAGGGCCACGTGGCATGCCAAAGCTCAACGAATTCCTTCTCATGGTGAAGAGAGGCTCAGTGTTGAGCTCACTGGATTTTTCTGTGCAGGAGAATGAGTGACGATGCCAGTTCTGAACTCAGCCATGGACTTTGCTGAGGTTAATGTGCCTCCTGAGATTGCTGAACAAAACTGTCTGTCAAACCAAGCAGTTTTAGGGGGGGGGGAGGGGGTGAAGTATATAAAAGTACATTATGTTCTGTTGACCATT
>NW_020714959.1:0-32417 GCF_002925995.2 Terrapene triunguis | reverse complement strand
CTAAAGCTTGGGTCTGGCCAAGCTGCACTCAGCATGGGACCCCCCCCATGGGAGGCAATGGTGGCTTTATGTCACCTTTGCACTTGACCCATGGTGTAAGTTAGAGCAGCCTCAGGGTATGCGTAGCACTCAGAAATGGCTCAGTTGCACTGACTGTTCTGACTCATGCCAGCGTCTGTGTTAATGCGATTGCTATGAACTAACTTTGTTTTGCCATGTCTAGTGATCTTAAGACAGTGAGTCTGATGCGATCACATCCATGGCCTGGAAACTCGAGAAAAGAAGGTATGACATGGAAGTGGCCCAGCTGTGCCAGTGCGGCTCTCTTGAGCTGGATCTCTGTGTGCTCCAGATTCCGTATGCTGGGCTCTTTCGTGGGAGTATTCATCTACTGTCTGATGATAATGAGGACACTGCCCTTTGCTTGGCCGGCTGCATCAAGTGTTCATCAATTAATAATCATCGCCCTCTCTAAAGGCTGACATTAAAAGCAGCTCTACTACTGCTTGACAGTTGCTTGGAGATGGTCTTGGCTCAAGTTGCAGAGACCTGTGTTTTCTGGAGTCTTAGATCAGGAGTTCTTCTCAGGAGGCCACATACATCCAATTAGCCAGTGAGCTGCGTGTGTGTGTGTAATATATGTGACTATGGTTCATTACAACATAAGGGAATCCCATTACCATTAATGGGAGTTCAGTAACTACACTGTGGGGGACTAGACCGCCTTGAAGTTAAGATGTATTAACTGTGTGGATCACTGCAGCAAGCTGTGAATGAGGCTTGACATGAACCTCCCCCATCTCCCATGCTCAGATAATTTTCTCACATGGCTCCATTATGTCACTTGCATGTGAGCTGCATGTAGTCTGGAGATGCAGCATTCAGCTCTGATGCAGCCAGAGAAGCCTCCAAACCCAGAAGCCCTCCAAACAACTAGGATAATTAATAAAAATAAAAAAAAACAACCCCAAAACCACACACAACAAAAACAAAAATACATAGAAATGTGTTTCTGTTTCCTGAGCCTCTGGGTAATTTTCCAAACTGCCCCCCTCACCTCCATCTTTTCCACCATTGTCCCCAGGATCCTTTTAAAATAACAAACTTTGCAAGGTTATTTAAATGAAGTTGTAAATTTGACATTTCAAAAAATGGATGCAATGAATAATAGTCAGCAGCAACTTAAAATAGCCGCTGGCCCTGGTGGAAAGTCAGGGGGAGGGAATGGCTTTGAAGGCAAGGAGAAGCCATATCAAAGGCTCTGCCTTTATCCTATGTTTTCAGGGCCATTTGGGGCAGCTATTATTATCTTACCTTTTAGATTCTGGCAGCTCATCATTGCTGTAAGGATAGATATGGGACCAAGCCTCAAAGTTTGGGTGATTTTAGTTCCGGTCTCTCTCGGGTTACGGGAAAGATACTCAACCTACCTCTGGGTGGAATGTGACATTGATGCCCCATATTCAGAAGGCCTCATTTCCCCCCGAGACTGACTCTGGCTCTAGTCCACAGCAAGTATGGGCTGAGAGGAGAAGAAACATACATGGGTATAGTGCATGTTGTATTCTGGAACCTAGCACAGACCTTGCCTGCCACTTGCTGCTAAATTTACAGAGAAGAAAGGCACTACATGCCAAAATTACATACATTCCATTGGTTTCCTATAGACTAAACCTCATATTCACTAGGTATGGCTACTTCATCCTCACCTCTGCACCTGGGGAGTGCACAGGCCAGCAAGCTGAGCCAAAAAAGGGGTTTCTTGGTTCCTAAAACTGCTTATGCTTATTCAGTGAAATAGTATGCGAGTGCATAAGTTCAGGTGGGTGGGGGCATGGTTGGCAGCTCTCAATTCTGTGCTTGCTTATTAGGCAGCTAGCCTCTTAATCCTTTGATTAAGGCCTACTGAGGGGGGATGTAGTCAGTGAAAGGGAATTATGCACCCAATGTGGGCTATGTGGTATGTTAGTGAGTGAAATGGCAAATCGCAACACTCTTTACATGCACTGTCACTTCTTAAGGGTGAATGGAAGCATCAGAAACCTCCTGTTAAGTTACTGTGGTTACATTATATGTTGCTTTCGTTCTTTAGCAGGTGCCCGGGATTGCTGTCGACGTCTCACTGGGACAGCTTCGTATGTTCCACTCTGGTGAGGGTTTTTGTTACACTTGTGTGGAGATCCTTGTCCATGTAAGGACAAGGAAAAAGAAGCCGCCTTTGGTGAAGATCTGCCCAGGTCATCAGGGAATAGAGCATTTCCTGTTACTAAGTGACAAACTAGAGCTTTCCAACTGAACCACAAATTTTCACTTCTCTCTTTTGGATTATTTCAAAATATTTTGGCTTTTTGGTGAAAAACCAAGATCTGAAAACATCTCAATTTCTTGAGTTCCCCACCTTTTGCTCCCATTTCCCACCTTTTTCCAATGGGGGAATAAAAGGTAGAGAGATAGAGGGAGGAAAAATTCCCCAAAACGAAAGCTGAAATTCATCTTTTAGTTTGCCAAAGAACTGAAAAAAATCCATGAAAAATTTGTGAATTAAGTAGAAAAAAAATTCATTTACATTTTTTCATGAAAAAATATTTAGACAATTTACCTGTAGTTAATAAATACATATTTTCAATGTCCTCAGCTGTCCTAAGGGATCAAAGACAAAGCAACGATTATCCTTTTTGTTGTCTTTCAATGAGCCAGTTCCAATCTTTTAACCCCTGCCTGCTCCTGCTCTGCAAGCTCTATAAAAACTTAGGTCAAGCTCAGAGAATTAGTTGTTTTTTCTGCGGGTGGTGATGTCTGTGATATCTCTATGAAAAATATGGAATCTCCAACATGCTGGTACCCAGTGATCCATGAATAAGAAGGGTGAACACTGTGTATTTTGGAAAGCCTCACCTTTAGCTACCTACCACCCATGGTTCTGAAGAGACTGCTCCACTCCTTTCATCATACCAGACTTGACATATCCTACATTTTTTTCCTCTCACCCTGTGCCTTCCTGCAGACTGCTCGTTCACCTATTTGTCAAGCCATCCCTCTCTCTCCTCTCTCAAATCCTTCCTATGAAGTCACTGCCATGTAACCAGTGGGAAGTGAAAATATATATATGTATGTATGAATATAATAGTTTAGTGGACCCATCAAGATATGCTTAAGCCTTAATGAGTGATCTTATTACGGTGACCCTTGTCCGACCTTTTCTTCTCCCCTTACCTCTTATCTTTGTTGTCATGTCTGCATTGGATTGGAAGCTCTTCAAGGCAAAGGCTGTCTTCGTTTTCTGTGAAGAACCCAGGACACCTTTGGGTGCTCAAGTAATAATAACTATTAATTAATAATTAGGCTGCAATATCCTTGTGGAGATAAGGGCCTTTATGCTTAAAAATCTGGCTTTCGGTATGCCTGGGTCTTCATCGTTGGACTAGATGGATTTTTTTCTCATCTTTAATTTGCCTAAAAATGTCTGGCAGCCAATATACCTTAAAACTTGTTCTGAAGCAAATTCCTCTTTATGCTGTGACATATTTGCGTATTTCTGCCTTGTACGAGAAGGGATTAGGCTGCATCGGTCAGTGGGTTTAGCTGGTAAACAAATGCTTTGATGAGCAATAATGTCATAAATCCAGGCCCAAGGAAAGTCAGATAATGACTTCAATTCTGGACACACACACATCTTTCTGGTAAGCTGCATGAAGATAAAAGGGTGATACATGCAGTATCATGGTTAGCAACATATGTATAGCCACCTGCCAAACACTTAACCCGTGTTATGTCCTGACCTGAAAAAAATGACATTCCCAGTTCATATTACTGGTCGTGACCATAGATTGCTTCTATAAAAGCCAGGGGGACTTCCAACTGGATGATTGTTCTCTCTCTCCAGCTCACCTTTTTCTTCCAACTCAACCTCATGTCAAACAATAACTATTAACAATTTTAATCTTTAATATATTTTAAAAATATACACAGCACAGAACTGTGTACAGCCAAATAAATTGACCATCCTTGGTCCCCCTTGCCTACCTCTGCAGTTGTGATTAGATGTTATTTGCTTAATTTTTATATTTTGAGTTTTTCAGGGTGGGAACATGTCTTTTTCCTGCCCTGCAAATCTCTAAATAGACATAACAATTGACTCCATTATTCTGACTTCTGTAGAGAGCCATATGGCTCTCAAATCAACCCAACTATTCTAGCTCTTCTGGCACAGCAGAAGTAAGAGATTTTGAGGTAGCTTCTGAATCCAGGTGTTTTGATCTTATATAAGTACGTTTAACTTTAGCTAATACATCCAGCTATGCAAAGTGCTGTTTTCGGGTGGTTAGAACAGCAGGCTGGAAGTCAAAGCTTCTGACTTCTATTCCTGATTGTACCACTAATTCTCTGTATGACACAGGCAAGTTACTAAATCTTTTAGTATTTGCCTGGAAAGTGGGGATTATTTTTACCCTATGGGCATCCTTACGTTTAGTTAAATGGTGTTTTCAAAGTACTTTCCTGTCCTCAGAGAGGAGGTACTGAAGAGCAGAGTATTAGTGTGTATCACAGATAGTATACATAAACATGTGTAAATTGGGAACATTTCCTGAGTGCATAGTCCTGGGCAAAACCCCTTCCGTGCGCGTTCACAGTACGATAGTATTTCCCTTACTATACCAAGTTGGCTCACCTCTTGATTGCTGTTGTTTTGTCAGAAACCTGAACGTATAAATGATACAACACCTGTCTGAGCCTAATGGCAAAAATCCTGTAGCTAATAACAATTATTGATGATGATAAAGACATACTTGTTATTAGAAGCTGATAATGTGCATTTTATGAGCTGCATCACTATGATAAATATCTGATGGAAGGGCATCCAAGCTCAGAATGAAAGATGATGCAGTCATGCAGGAATGCAGTCATCTGAAGACGTACCAATGATAGATGAGGAAAAAATGCTTCATTCTTCCATAACTAGGTCTTTCTAATGCTTCTCTATGATCAACATAACACATGTCAGAAATGGAGTTTACGTGGACCAAGACTTGGCAGTTCTTAAAGCCAAGGGATCAGCCATTTAGTGCCGTGAAGAACTGGCAAGGTGCTCATGCGAGCAAAGCAGCCCATGTTTAGGTGATAATTTATGGCCACCTGTAATCTCTAAATAGAAACCATTCATATTCTCATTTGGGAGGCTAGAAATGACCAGACAATATGAGTTCAGCCAAACCAGCCCTTCATAGAACTTTGCAAAAGACAAATGGTTCTGCTGCTGCTATTAACCATAGCTTGGGCTCTTTGGGGGGTAGGGGAGAAAGTGTTCACATTTAGGTTTTATTTTCTAATTTACTTGCATACTTGTGGAGATCAGTGACATTTTGCTAATAAAATCTGAAAGTGAATTTTTACTGCTGGAGGCAGTTTCTAATGATTTAAAACATAATGGGCCAAATTAATCTCAGGTGGAAGCCCGAGGAAGCCAGTGCACTGTCATCAGAGAGGCATACGTTTGTGTGTGTGTGTGTGTGTGTGTACGACTAATAGAGACTGTAATGTCTTGGATTGGATCTGTGCTTTCCCTAGGTTCAGGAGTGCTTGGATCTGGGGTCTGGTCTATCTCATTATAGAGACCCGGGATCCAAGGTTGAGGGTGTTCAGGTTTGGAATTTTGTCTTACACCATTCTCTGCTCTGTGTGTTTGTGTCAGTGGTTCTCAAACTGTGGGTCCTGACACAAAGGGATGTCATAAGGCTATTTGGGCGAGGCGGCGGGGAGGTCAAGAGATCACAAAAAATAGGGTTACAGTATGTCCAGGTTTTCCCGGACGTGACCTCTTTTTTTGGCCCTCTGATCTCTGTCCAGGCAGACTTTTGAAATATGAACAAATGTCCATGATTTTTCCTTGCTTGTCTGTTTTCCTTGCCTTCAGAACTGGGTGGCCAGAGAGTGGTGGCTGCTGGCCGGGTGCCTAGCTCTGAAGGCAGCACCACCACTCTGCAGTGGTGCAGAAGTAAGGGAGGCCTGGTATGGTTACTTAGTTTTTGTGGCATCAGTGCAGATCCCCACAGAGCTATGTCCGGTACCGTGAGAGTGTGTGTGTGTGTGTGTGTGTGTGTGTGTGGGGTCATCACAGCCTGAAATATTTTCAAAGGGGGGCCCAGCAAAAAAAAAGTCTGAGAACCCCTGGTATATGTTGTTGATTTCTACGCATACTTACTATATCTAGATAGCTACCCTTTGGCTGTTATTTGCAGTTGTTCTTTTTTAATGGCAATATCTTACCAAATCAAATATAAATGCTATTACAATTTATAATAAAAAGCAAGTTCCTGGGGCAGGGACCATTTCTTCATTATACATGTGTACAGTACCTAGCACAATAGGGCCCTGATCCTAGATTTTGGCCTGCTAGGTGCTACTGCAACTCAAATAATTAATCACAGTAGATGTTTTAACCAGTAGGGAAAATTTACCTGTCTCAAAATTCCTTCTGTTTTACTAATTTCTCTTCTGTGGAGCAACTAGTTGGATTAATTTTTCAGAATAGAATTCCTTTTATAAACCAGCTAATCAAGTCCACCTGGAGCTATGAAAAGCTCACACACTATACAGCTGACGTCCTGAAAATCCCACTATTCCATTTTTTTAAAAATCTGAAGGAAGAAAGATCTGGGTGAAATCTTTGAGTTAAGATTAAGAATGGACCCTGTATGTATTTAAACTGGCAGAGATTGCAGTCACAAGGTACGAATCTGAAGACCACATTTGTACAATCACAGGGTGGAAATATAGCCTGCTGCGTCTGCTGGGATGAAAGAGCCTGTTTAAAATATGAATAGGGTGAAAACGTGCACATCAAAGAAATTAAAAACATTACTTTTCTGGGGAAAGGGCAATGGCTTTTGGGGGGTTTTGCGAGTCCATCCCCTGCTGATAACCATTAACAAGACACTTCCCCCTGCAAAGGATAAAACATCTGCTTTTAATATAAACGAATACTTACTCTAACCAAAGATGTACCCTCAAAAGTATTATTTCAGGAATAAGGTAGAGGTAAAGACTGAACGGAGTAGTCCTGGCAACTATAACACAAACTGGGCGACATCCTTAAATCAGACAGTAGAAATACTTTGATCTTTGAATGAAAAGTGCCATATAGGGTGTTTGTATTGATATGTGCGTGTATATTTATTACTAGCTCCATCAATGGGTATTAACCAAGATGATCAGGGATGCAACCCCATGCTCTGGATGTCCCTAAACCTCTGACTGGCAGAAGCTGGGACTGGACAGTAGAGGATGGATCGCTCAGTAATTGTCCTGTTCGGTTCATTCTGTCTGAAGCATCTAGCACTTGCCTCTGTCAGAAGACAGGATATTGGGCTGAGATGAACCATTGGGCTGACCCAGTATGGTCATTCTTATGTTCTTAGTAGTAATTCCCAGTGTTGGGTTATGGTTTTGGAAACTATTAACCCTTGCATTATTAATCTAGTTATTTAAGCCTTTGAGTGCATAGCCACGTTACGTCAAGTGCAGTACATATGCCTCGTTGACTGCTAGAAAAATGTTCTAGCTACTCTTCCACATGCTGCTGTTCTATACCTGCGGTCATACCACCCATATAGTGCTGAGGTGAAAATTCTGAATTCCTGTCTGTTGACTGTTACGTACTCTAGAGACAGTCTGTGCCCATACAGAAGTCAACAAACTAACCCTCACCCTCCCTGATTGAACTAACCTCGTTATCTCCAGAATGATTCTTGCCTGCATATTTATACCTGCCTCTGGAAATTTCCATTACATGCGTCTGACGAAGTGGGTATTCACCCACGAAAGCTTATGCTCCAATACATCTGTTAGTCTATAAGGTGCCACAGGACTCTGTTGCTTTTTACAGATCCAGACTAACACGGCTACCCCTCTGATACTTAACCCTCTTTTCTTATGATTTTTTTTAAGATCGTGACGTTTAGTGGCTAAAGCAGATAATCATCTGAAGCAAACCAATGGCAAATGCTAAAACACACAGTAGGGCTGAATCTATGTTTAATGAGCAATTAATACCGAAGTTTGATGTCATCTGAATGTTGTCAGAGTAGAGAAAAATGCACACATGTGAATGTGGTTGGCTACATTATTGAATTATGACTTTGCTCTTGTTTGAATTAGGACACCAAAGTGTGGGGTTGTTTAAAAAGAAAAACCTCATGATTTTGTTTTCCTTTACGTTGCTATAACACACCGTATCTCGGTAATAAATATACAGTAAATGTAGTGTCAGCACAGGAAGCTTGTGCTCTACAAGATTTACTGTTTCATTCCCATCATATCTTTAAACCTCCCAAGATTGGAAGGGTAGCAATTCCTGGATTGCAATTGGACCGGTATACCTAATCTCCTTTCCACTAGCAGAGTGAAAGGAGTGATTGATTTAATTTTTTTTATTGCTGCCTCCTCCGTTTGTAAGTCACATTCCAAACTACAAAGCCCAACGGGTTCTGTTCTGAGGAACCTTGGAGGTAGAGGGATAGTGTCTCTCTTCAAGAGCGGCAGATTGGATGCTACCTATCCCCTCTCACGTCTCCCTTCAGGAATAACTCGCATGAATGTTCTTCACTCAGATCAAAAATGGCTATCCACATGACTTACGAACAGTTTAAAAAAAAAAAAGTGCTTGTCATTGTCAGAGGCAGCTTAAGGTTTATTGGGGCCCTGGGCACAAAGAACTTTGGGGCGTTCCCCCCCCCCCACCATGGGGCCCTGCTCCTCCCCTAATCCCCATGGCCCTGCCTCCTAGCCTGGCCGGAAGTCGGGCCATGGTAAGAGCTGCCCAAGGAGCCTGGGCTGCTGTGGGGCCCCTGGATCTTCCATATGTGCTGGGAGACAGGGACACGGGCCAGGGGCTGCTCTCAGGCACCCCAGCTCCTCGCCCAGGGCAGGTGGAGGGTCCGGGACTCTCTGGGCAGCTCTTATTACAGTCTAGGATGACCATACGCCCTGTTTGGGCCAGGACAGTCTCCTTTTAAAGCCCTGCCTCCGGACGTCCCGACTTTTTTGGCAAAACTGGGCATTTGTCCGTCATCAGTTGGCAAGAGAAAATGGGACAGAGATCCAGTTTTGCCAAAAAGGGACTCAGGGTGGGGGCAGCTCCGTGTGGGGGTGGGGGAGGAGCTTGGGGCTCAGGAGGCCCCTAGAAGGGAAGGTCTGTTTACAAATACAGGGACCAAAGGAGCAGTGTGTATATATATATTAAAAAGAGAGGGGAAATTTTGGCTGTCTAAAAGGCCCATTCAAATAGGGAAGGAATGAATCTGGGTGAGAGTGGAGCAAAGACTAGACAGCTTATATATAATATACTGGGCTGGCTGGAAAAGTCTTTTTAAAAAAATAGCTATGGGGGAAAACCAGCTATTTATTGAAGATAACAAAGGAGCCATGTACTGGTGGCTGCATTACTGCCTTTGCTGTTTTAAAGGAGTTAGAACTGCCTATCTTATTGCAACTGGTTTAATAAAGAAAAACAGGTAATGATTTAAAATACTTCAGTTATTCCTGTTTAACTTAGATACGAGATGTACATTTCCCTTTTTAAGTGGTTTGAGAAGCTGATGTAGTCAGAGCGTCTGAGCACAGGCTGTGGAGCCAGAAAAATGAGTTCTCTTCCTCGCTAGGTGATGGTTTGCTTGTTGCATAACTTTGCATTGTCTTGAGTTTCCACCTCATAAAATGATTTTTACTTACTTGCCTCCCAGCAGGGAGTGAGGATTGATTATTTAGCTTTTATAAAGCAGCTTGAAGTTTAAAAACACTAAATATAAGCGACACATTTATTGGGAAAATACTAGAATGTAAGCTGCTCAGGGCAGGAACCTTGTCTCTTTACATGTCAAAGAATCAAACACCAATATAAAATAGGCAGCATAGAAATAAACATGAATGAAAATAAATGGTTCAATGCACTAAAAATGTGGTTGACATCTTGTCAATAAATTGTTTGGTTTAGAATTAATAACCCTGCTGATACTTGTGACAGTAGTTTTGGAGCCTGTAGTTTCAGGTAAGCGAGTGTGGACAGCTGCAGCAGTCTGTACACAGAATACAGTATTATGCCAGAGAACTCTGCCTAAGTGCCAAATATTGTACTAGCTGAGACACTGTTATTAAAACAGTGTTGTCTACTGGTAAGTGTTGGAGACGGGCAGTCAGGACCCTTGAGTTCTCTAACTAGCAGTGATACTTGATTCACTTTGTGCTTGACTGTAGGCAATTCCTGTAACCTCTGTGTGTTTCACTATACCCATGTGTAAAATGGGGAGAAGCAGAAAAGCTGGTGGCTGAGGGGGAGCTCTGCGTGGGAAGGAGGAGTGGAGCTGGGGGGGCAGCTCCGTGCAGGAGGGAGGGAGGAAGGAGAGGAATTCGGGGAGGAGGGCAGCTCAGTGAGGCAGGGAAGGAGACGGGTTGGTGGGGGGCAGTTCCGTGCAGGGGGGAGGCGAGAATATCCTCACCATATAGCTCCTCCTGCGTAGGCTGACCAGATCACAAGTGTGAAAAATTGGGACAGGAGGCGGGGGCTAATAGGTGCCTATAGAAAACAAAACCCCGACTATCAGGACTGTCCCTATAAAACTGGGACATCTGGTCACCCTACTCCTGAGTCCGGCCTGGCCCGGGGGGGGCTCAGGCGGACAGGAGGAGCAGGGTTGCAGGGCCCCGGGGGAGGGAGAGGAGGAGCAGGGGGTGAGGCCGGAGTTCTGACCTGCGGGGCCCCCCAATTGTCCAGCACCGCGGGCACGAACCCGCCACTGGTCGTTGTCCTTTGTTTGTGGCTACAAGGGGATTCTTCATTCCCACGTCAGCGCTAACCTGAAGTGCATTGCATAAAAGTACATGTAAAACTCTTAAGGAGAAGTATCCAGAATAGATGGGCAGGGTCAGTTCAGTTTATTATTTGGGATCAGCAGGGCCCTCATCTCTAATTACTGAAGAAATAGGGTTAGTGAGTTAAAATACACAGTGATCATGACCTAAATCATTTCCACTCTGCATACTAGCCTGAAATTAAAAAGGAGTTTTCATTAGCACAGCACAGATTTAGTGTTGTGGGACACAGAGGTCACTCTTCAGAGGAAATGTGATCAATGGGCCATTACATTTTGAAATGGGAGGAAGGCATAGTCTATTCTCAGTGCTGTTGACAATAAATATTGGGGAGTAGCTCACTGCAGATTCATGATGATAATGCCAAAATCATTCAAGTAAACGCACTATGTATGTGAACAGTGCATTGGCATAATGTAATGCTCCCTCCTAGGTTTCACAGGAAGTCTTTCATTGCAGCCTTGGAAGATGAGAAACTTGCTGGGAAATCTAACCTAGCATATAGACGGAATGATAATTATTTGTATTGTAGTTTTTCCCAGTTGAAAATAAAATGTTAACATTAAAAACACTTGAACTTTGGCAGCTTCCCACCAAGCAAGATTATCTTAACCTTCTGAAATCCTTCAGGATGTGCACAGTGTGCTGGATGCATTCCATGAAAAGATACTAATTGAGGCCTCATAGCTATGTGCTGTATAGTAAGTCATTGAGAGCCATACCAGCACAAATCAAATAAAGGCTCTGAGAAAGTACGGTTGTGGAGTGCCAAGAGATTTGACACATAGTAAGGTTTAAACTGTAGGGCAGGAAAAACTATTTATACGTTCTAATGAGCTCACACATTCCTCTGGTGACAGTCTTTTTCACATATACTTTGGGATATAATTTAAACACACATGTCATTAAGTGTATAATATTCCTTAAGGATTGAGTGCTCAAAACTGCCTGGGGAATTTAGACAACCAGTTCCCATTAGAAATTAGGGAATATGGATGCCCAGTTCCCACTAAGGGGCTTTGAAAATCTTGCCTGAATCTTTTACAGCAAAAGCCCCCTTCAGTTTTTAAAAAATATTAAATGGGCAAAAGTTTTAGTTGTAGATACCCAGTACATGCCTATAAATATAAGTCCTCAGCGGTTGCATCCACAAACCCCACTTCTGAGCCCACGATGCAGGTACAGATATGATTCTATGATGCTTTAACTGTTTTGAACGGGCAGTATCTTTGTGTATTTTGCATTGTACAGATGTAAGCAGGGTCTGAATGAATGCTTCTCTGACCGCTAGCTGGGAGGAGGAATGACTTGGGTGTGATTATGTAAATACAGTTTGCTCCTGCTCTGCTGACATATTCAGCAGATAAAGTGGTGTCAAAGTGATCAACTTTCGTTGGTGTTGGATACAGATCACCTTAGTACTGAATGAAGAGGGTAGTGAAATATGGATACCAATGTTGTAATTAATGTAGGAATACAGGAAAGCAGAACTGTGCTTAACTGAGGGCCACCCTCAGTTGAAAGAACCTTGTTAAGCCAGGGGCTCGAATGTCAGAGCCCTGTGAAAGTAAGAGGGGTGGGGACTGGTATCCCCAGCCAGGAGGCTGCACACCCTCATCAGTGGTCCTCCCTACACTGGTTTAACCTGGTCCTCCCCACTGTTCAAAAAACAGAGCTAAATAGGCTTCATTAGGAGCCTCTTTGTTATGTTAAATGCACAATCAGAGCTGAAATCAGTTGTGGTAGGACTATGTTTCTGCCTTGCCTGCTAAAGAGCTAAAAATCACTAAGAACTGAAATCACTTGAGATGGGGCAGTGTTTCTGTCCAGCCTGCAAAGAGCTGAAAATCATGAAGAGACTGATGTGCAGAGGTCACAGCAGAGAGGCAGGTGGCAGCAGAAGGTGACTGACAATCAGCTGGTGAACAAGTGGCTGGTGCGGCAGAGAGGCGCTATGAGCGGCTAGCATGGTGGCTGGTGGAGCGGCGCGGCGCGGTGA
This sequence comes from Terrapene triunguis, assembly GCF_002925995.2. Taxonomy (NCBI): domain Eukaryota; kingdom Metazoa; phylum Chordata; order Testudines; family Emydidae; genus Terrapene; species Terrapene triunguis. Next base: position 19,555 of record NW_020714959.1, on the reverse strand, counting down.
GCAGGGGGCCAGCAGAGTAGAGTGGCTGGTGGAGAGGCGCAGCGAGAGCGGTGAACAGGCGGCCGGTGGAGGCAGCGAGTAGGCGGTCGGCAGGAGCGGCTAGCAGGGTGGCTGGCATAGAGGGACGGTGAGCGAGTGGCTGAGCAGCGGTGGGGTGCAGAGGAGGGTCGGGCACGTGAAAGGGACTTTTGGGTTGCTGAAATTAAGAACCTGAGGGGGAAAGGGCACTGCCCAACTTACTTGGGGGTGGGTCTTTTACTCATGGTTTGTTTATGAACCCTGTTTGTGGTGTTTTCCCAAATTAACACCGAGTGCTTCCCTCCTTTTATTAAGTTTCTTTTCTACACTCACAAAAACAACAAGGAGTCTGGTGGCACCTTAAAGACTAACAAGATTTATTTGGGCATAAGCTTTCGTGGGTAAAAACCTCATTTCTTCAGATGCATAGCTATGCATAGCATACCCACGAAAGCTTATGCCCAAATAAATCTGTTAGTCTTTAAGGTGCCACCAGACTCCTTGTTTTTTTTGTAGATACAGACTAACACGGCTACCCCCTGATACTTTCTACACTCAGGCCTGGTCTACACTAGGCTTTTATGTCGACTTTAGCGCCGTTATATCGAATTAACCCTGCACCCGTCCACACCAGGAAGCCATTTAGTTCGACATAAAGCTCTCTTTAAATCGATTTCTGTAATCCTCCCCAACGAGAGGATTAGCGCTAAATTCGACATGGCCATATCGAATTAGGCTAGGTGTGGATGGAAATCGACGGTAATAGCTCCGGGAGCTATCCCACAGTGCACCACTCTGTTGACGCTCTGGACAGCAGTCCGAGCTCGGATGCTCTGACCAGCCACACCCCCGGGAAAATTTGAATTCATTTTCATTTTCCTGTCTGGGCAGTTTGAATCTCAGTTCCTCTTTGGACATCGAGGGGAGCTCAGCAGCAGTGGCAACTATGCAGAGCTCTCCAGCAGAGATGGCCGTGCAATCTAATAGAAAGAGGGCCCCAGCATGGACTGATCGGGAAGTCTTGGATCTCATCGCAGTGTGGGGCGATGAGTCCGTGCTTTCAGAGCTGCGCTCCAAAAGAAGGAATGCTAAGATCTACGAGAAGATCTCCAAAGCCATGGCAGAGAGAGGCTACAGCCGGGATGCAACGCAGTGCCGCGTGAAAATCAAGGAGCTGAGACAAGGCTACCAAAAAACAAAAGAGGCTAACGGACGCTCCGGATCCCAGCCCCACACATCCCGTTTCTACGAGGCACTGCATTCCATCCTGGGAGCGGCCGCCACCACTACCCCACCCCTGACCGTGGACTCCGAGGATGGGATCATGTCCGCGGCCGGTTCCTCGTCGGACATGACAGCGGACGGGGAAGATGAAGAAGGAGATGAGGAGGACGAGGCAGTCGACAGCGCTGGCACCGCTGATTTCCCCGACAGCCAGGAGCTCTTCATCACCCTTACCGAGATCCCGTACCAACCGTCCCCATCCCTTACCCCGGACACAGAATCAGGGGAAGGATCAAGCAGTAAGTGCTGTAAACATGTAAACATTTATTTAAAACAGAACGGTAATATTTATACTATTAACAATGTACATTTATAAAAGTTCTGTAAACTAGTAAAAAAATAATCAGGTACAAAACAGGAATATTTACAAAGGTAACAAATGGGTTTTCATGATTTCTCTGTCTTGGGCTCTTCTCAATTTAGTCCCAAGTGTTTTAAAAAATTTTCACAATGTCCGTTACTCCATGATTCCCAGGCCCAAGACGCTCCACTCCATAGTCCCAGTGCACCTACGCGAAAATCCGGTCAATGTGGCCGGGGATCGACGAGAAATCCTCGTAGGAGAACTCCTCGTAGGTCTCGTGGAGGTAGAGCTCAAGCCTGTTGATCAGGTTCCGGGGTAGGGCGATCTTAGTGGGCCCTCCGTGGTAGCAGACATGCCCCCTCCACGCCACAATCAAGTACTCCGGGATCATGGCCCGACATAGCATGGCGGCATACGGCCCCGGTTTCTGCATGCTTTCCCGCAGCATGCGTTCTCTCTGGGTGTCCGGGATCCTCAGGAGGGTGATGTCGCTCATGACGCCCTGCTTTGAATTAGGGAGGGGACTGTTAGTATTGGGACTGCTTTACAGCCACGCGGTGGAGGGAGAGGGGCAGCATACAGGGATCTTTCCCTGGGACAGCCGCGAGGGGGTGGGACAGGGGCAGAGTTGATGCTGTCCTGATTGCTGGCAGCAGAGACTGGCATTGCTTTCAATGTGAAAGGAGGCCAGTGCTACTGCTGGGGTTTTAAGCAGCCACAAGTCTGCGGCTTACCATTATTGCCCGCTCCAGAAGTTCAGGTCTCCAGCCACAGTTCTCTGAACAGTCCAAGACCTCCGCAAGTCCACAGGCACTGAAGGCGACGGCCGAAAATTCGACCTTGTCCTGAGTGCGCATGTGAGAGGTGCAGTGCATGGTCTTGTTCACAGAGAAAGACTAGGTTCTTTGTATACAATTTCATTTATCTGTCTCAGGAATTCACTCCCTTTTTAAAATTCACACAGACACATCTGCGACTGTCTCCCAACCCAGCCTGTCAGCACACTCCCAGAGGCTAGCGCAGATTAGGCGGAGGAAGAAGAAGACGCGTGAAGACATGTTCTCAGAACTAATGGGATGCTCCCGAGCCCAGGCAGCCCAGCAGACACAGTGGAGGGAGAACTTGTCACAAATGCACCGAGCAGTCATGGAACGGGAGGAGAGGTGGCGTCAGGAGGACCAACAGGCTACTGAAAAGCTGCTTGGACTAATGAGGGAGCAAACGGACACGCTCCGGCACCTTGTGGATGTTCTGCAAGACCGGAGGCAGGAGGACAGAGCCCCGCTGCAGTCTATCTGTAACCGCCCTCACCCGCCACCAAGTCCCACACCACCCTCACCCAAACTCCAAAGAAGGAGGGGCGGCAAGGGCCGTTAAAACTTTCAGTCAACCCCTGCAGACTGCTCTAGCACTAGAAGGCTGACATTCCCCAAAATTTCATAAGTCCTTTCCCACCCACCTCACAGAAGCCCCCGTCCAAGTTTCACACCCCACGTTTCATGTCTGGTTCGCAATAAAATGTTTGTTTCTCTCCATTACTGTTTCAGTCAGGTTCTTTTGAGGGAGAGTCTGTCTGGAGGGGGGCAAGGGGCTTGGTAATTGGGCAGGACAGTGACCTTTAGCAGGGTACAGAGGCGGTGTCAGGTCCAGCATCAGGACACATACACAGTGCAGTCACTGGTTACCCTGGTCAGTCTGGGAGGTGTTTTTCATGTTCTCCATTGAAATAACCAGTCCACCAGTGCGGAGCCTGTCATTCCGGGAGTTTAGAAGCATCATTTGCATCAGAACACTGAACCCGCCCCCCGCCACAGTCTGCGTCCCCGGTTTAAAATATTCCCGCGAAAACAGCAATACAGACAACGGTGTTCATTAACAAAATCGAAATGATTTTATTTTTTGGGAAGGGGAAGGGGGTGAAGGGGGTATGTAACTGGAGAGGATAGTCAAAATGAACTGGGCAAAGAAACGGGGGCAGGTTCAGCTTCTCTGTCCACAAACTGAAAAGTCACTGGTTGCCCTGCTCACTCAGGAACCTAGCTTTCAAAGCCTCCCGGATGCACAGGGCGTCCCGCTGGGATCTTCTAATGGCCCGGCTGTCTGGCTGGACGTAATCAGCAGCCAGGCTATTTGCCTCTAGCTCCCACCCCGCCATAAAGGTCTCCCCCTTGCTCTCACATAGATTGTGGAGCACACAGCAAGCTGCAATAACGATGGGGATATTGGTTTCACTGAGATCACAGCGAGTGAGTAAGCTTCTCCATCTCCCTTTGAGACGGCCAAAAGCACACTCCACCACCATTCTGCACTTGCTGAGACGGTAGTTGAACAGTTCTTTTTCTGTGTCCAGGGCGCCAGTATAGGGCTTCATGAGCCAGGGCATTAGCGGGTAGGCTGGGTCCCCGAGGATGACTGTAGGCATCTCCACATCCCCAAGAGTTATTTTGTGGTCTGGGAAGTAAATACCTTCCTGCAGCCGTCTAAACAGACCAGCGTTCCTGAACACACGAGCGTCATGAACCTTGCCCGGCCATCCGACGTAGATGTTTGTAAACCGTCCCCGATGGTCCACCAGTGCTTGCAGCACCATTGAAAAGTAGCCCTTTCTATTGATGTACTGGCTGGCCTGGTGGTCCGGTCCCAGGATAGGGATGTGAGTCCCATCGATAGCCCCACCGCAGTTTGGGAATCCCATCGCGGCAAAGCCATCTATGATGACCTGCGCGTTTCCCAGGGTCACTACCTTTGGGAGCAGTACCTTCACGATTGCCTTGGCTACTTGCATGACAACAACCCCCACGGTAGATTTGCCCACACCAAAGTGGTTCGCGACTGACCGGTAGCTGTCCGGCGTTGCAAGCTTCCAGAGGGCTATGGCCACTCGCTTCTGGACAGTGAGGGCTGCTCGCATGCGGGTGTCCTTGCGCTTCAGGGCAGGGGACAGCAACTCACAAAGTTCGAGGAAAGTCCCCTTCCGCATGCGAAAGTTTCGCAGCCACTGGGATTCATCCCAGACCTGAAGCACTATACGGTCCCACCAGTCCGTGCTTGTTTCCCGGGCCCAGAATCGCCGTTCAACAAAATCCACATGCCCCATTGCCACCGTGATGTCCTGGGCGCTGGGGCTCGTGGTTTCTGACAGCTCTGTGCCACTCTCCGACTTCAGGCTCTCACGGCGGTGCCGTAGCCTCCTCGCCCGATTTCTCTGCATCTGCCTCAGGGAAAGGTGTATGATAAGCTGCGAGGTGTTGAGAACGGCCACAAGTGCAGCGATGGTCGCAGCGTGATCCATGATCGCAGTGCTGTGGCGTCCGCGCTGTCACTGACCAGAAAAGTGCGCGAACTGATTTCCCGCCGGCGCTTTCATGGAGGGAGGGAGGGCGTTAGTGACGGACGGATGACGACAAATTTTTTTTACCCAGAAGGCATTGGCGGCTCGACCCAGAATTCCGATGGGCAGCGGGGACTGCGGGAACTGTGGGATAGCTGCCCACAGTGCACCGCTTCCAATATCGACGCTCGCCCCGTTAGTGTGGACTCACAAAGTCGAATTACTGTCCTTAGTGTGTCCTTAGTGTGGACACACACGTTCGACTTTGCAATATCGATTCCACATATTCGATTTAAGTAAAATCGAATTACCCTCGTAGTGTAGACATACCCTCAGACTCTGTGCTTGCGAGTGGGGAAGTATTGCCTCTCAGAGGCACCCAGGGATGGGGTGTAATTTTCCCAGGTTACTGGGTGGGGGCTCGAGCCGGTTCTGTGTTGTATCAATGGAAAGGAACCTCTAGATATTGAACCTGGCCCTACTTGCTGCTGGCTCCACCGGGCAGAAGGGTTACACAAGGCATAGATAATTCCTGCCCCAAAACACCTACAATCTAAAAGACAGGCATAAGATTCCACAGTAGGGATAACTGAACTTCTGTCACACACACAAACATTAAAAGAACATTATTAAGGTTGCAAAGTCAAGCACTCAAAAGTTGGGAAATGCCAGAATGAAGGTAGCCTGTTCAACCTGAATTTTGGCCCCTTTTTGTGTACATATTATAATACAGTCTTTAATTACATGATCACGTACTGTTTTTTCCATAGGACTCCTGCCTCGCTCAGTGCACAGAGCAGACAGAGCTCATTTAATGAGCGGCTATTAATATTTTATTTTCCCTTTGTTCAGTGTATGTACCCATGTCTTATTTACTGCACACTATTCAAACCCTCCTCTGAAGACAATTATTATTTTCTTCAGGGCATTGCTATAGTACTCCTAACTATAGTATGTGAACACTTGACATGTATTCATTTATTTGTCCCACATCTCCGTGAGAAGAGGTGGTATTATCTCCATTCTACAGGTAAGGAACTGAGGCATAGAGGGATTAAGATCAAAAGTATTTGTTAATTTTGGATGCCCAATTTCAGACAGCTAGGACATGGTTTTTCAGAGTACCTAGCATTACATAGTCCTTTATATGTTCAAAGCACAGATCCGATTGTCTACAAACCAGAGGCCAGGGTCTCAAGTTGGGCACCCAGAAAAAAGAGGAACAAACAATTAGTGACCACCTGTGAAAAGTTTGGTTAAGTGAGCTACCTCGCATCAGACAGAACTCTTTGACAGAGGCTTGGATAGAATCTAGTTCTTGAGGGCAGCATTCTACTGCCTTAACCATCACTGTGTCTTCTTTTCCTGCAATCCTCTGCCTCATTCACTATGTTCCAACTTCTGCAACAAATGAGGGAAGGGTCTATAGAAAACAGTCTCCTTCTCTACACAACCCTGATTTTTTTCCCCAGAGCAGGTCCAGCCTGGACACTGAATGAGGAAGGGGTCCTATGGAAAAATACTATTTAATCATGTAAATAAAAACTGTATCATACTGCATAGAGGTTGCACAGACAACCTTCATTCTGGATTTCCTAACTTTTGGGTTTTTGAGCTCTTGACTCTGCAACCTTAATCATGTTTTTTAAAATAGTTTTCCTTTTTGTGTGTGTAATTTCCTAGGTTCCTTAAAAAAAACCTCCACAAACTGAAAAAACAGATTCCATCACGTGGCATCATATTGACACCACACATGGGTCATCGGTAAGGTTGGAAGCTTTAGATCCACAGACCTCTGCCACTTGAGTTAATGGAGTAACAGATGAGTAACTGATAGAAGTAGTAGGTTGTCATCCTCTATGTGGCCCTGTAGTAGAGGGGACGGAGACATTTTGCCATTGGGTTTAACAGATATTTGCTGACAGCAGAGGAATAGTGAGACTCTGAAATCTTGGGTTCTTTTCCAGGTTCTGGGGGAGAGTGTGATCTATTGTTCACTGACCTTTATGCCTCTTCTCTCCGAGCCGCATTGTTCTGCTCTGTCCCCTACAACCTGTCCAGTCATTTCTCTTCCCCACTCCTGACTCCTTGTCCCAGTCCCGGTCCCGGTCTCCTCATCTCTGAGTTCCATTCTGTATTCCTCAGGCTTTTCATCCCAGCCCGTCTCCTTGCCCAGCCAGTTCTTAGTTCACAAGATCAACAAAAGGCCTGGCACAGAGCAACCCACCTGCCAAATCCCAAGTCCCTGCTCAAAAGCATGGGGAAGCTAAAGCTTCTAAAAAACAAAGTTACCAGAATTTTTTAACATGGGCAAAACAAAGTATTTTCCCATAGCCTGGTTCTAGAAATGGCTGAACTCTTTTGACTGAAATTTTCCAAAATAGTCCAGACTGTGGAAAACACCAAGCATGGAAAATTTCAGTTAAAGCTTCAGTTAAAAGTTCCTGAAAACTGGCTTATAATGGAAAGCCTCAGTAACCCTTAATAATAGGTAGTGCTACCAGCCCTGTCCATAGTTATTCTGAGTTCATAGTAACAATGCATCAGCACCAAGATAGACACAAGTGTTTAGCTGTTTGTTTTTTGGAGGCAGAGGAGTGCATTTCTGAAAAGTTGGCCCTATACGTATATGAAAAGATTGAGTGCAGCTGAATTGAACTATTTGACCTCTGTTTTCTGAGGGTTCTTTGACTCTACAGTTTTAATCATAGAATATTAGGGTTGGAAGAGACCTCAGGAGGGTAAGGACCAGAATGCACCAGAAAGGGTCTACTTTAACATTTCTTAGAAATCAGAATCTCATTCCACAGGATCTCCAACTAGCTTCTACTCCTGCAGAAACCACCGCATGTGCGTAAGCCAGAGAGTATTGCTAAATCTGTCCCTAATAGATTTTCTGTGGCCCATGGCCTGACTATTGGAATTATGTAAACTCCTGGGCCTTTCCTGTGTTCTATCATTCCCTGAGATCTGATTCTGGTTACTATGTAAGCAACACTAGACGCATAAAGCATTTTTTAAAAAAGCCCGAGCTTGATCAATTTATGATTATTTCTACTGGTTATTTAACTCTCAAAGAATGCAAAACTGCTACTCCGTTAAATTACATTAAAGTCTGGTTTTCTTCAGGAATGGTTTTGCCTGGCAGACTTGCCTCACTTAGGTAGGCCCCATGGGAGTGATGTACTCATTACATGTGGATCTAGGAGAAGCAGCCATTCACTCTCCCTGAATATTGCTTAAATTAAAAAAACAAAAACAAACAAAAAACCCTCTCAAGGGGGTGAGATTTTTCTGACAAAACTTCATCCAAATGAGGAAATCAGGTGCTATGTAAGGGTGAATTTACCCATGAAACAGTAGGTCAGCAGAAGGTCCTCCACCCCTCTTAGGGCCCATGTGAAGGCTGGGAGTCCACAGCTGCATACTTCCTACGTATTGTGGAAAGGATTGTGACAGGTTTGGCAATTTTCTTCAATATCCTTGACAAACCTTATTGAATTAAGTCTAAGTATCTAGGGAGCTCATTGTATTAAAAATGCCAATGTTTAAGTGTTATTGTGGGACTGTATGTAACTTCTCTAGGAGACGTGATTAGTTTAAACCTTGGGAAGTGTGATGAGCATCAAAGAACTCTTTGAAACAATGTGGTAGACAGACAAAGCTAAGTGGGGTGCCTAAGAAATAATTGGGAGGAGGGGAAGACAAGTTCTCACTTCTGCTGATTACCTGGTATGTGAGGACCAGACCAGAGACCCAGGCTGGATAAAAGAATGTCTCCCAGATACATGGGGTGCTTGTGCTGAGCTAACAGCTGTTATGAACTGGTGACCACCGAAAAACCCCTTGGTGGAGTTTGAAGGACTGTTCACCTGCCAGAGACCTTTTTGGAGTTGGGGTGATCTCTGGAAAGCTGATCAGCACATGTGCAGGTTCTTTTATTGTTTTCATATGTTTTCTCTGTAATGCTTTTACCTTCAGAATAAATGTGCTTGCTTAGAAAGGGCTATATGGTGACTTAACTGTGGGAAGTTATACTCTGAGGAAAAGGCAAAGCAGGCCTGCTTAGGCAGTCTGACTTGCTGGGGAATTCACAATACAGTTAGGGAACTATGCAGCCTGGAAATACCCTCATCAGGAGGGAGAGAGAAGTGTTTCTGCCCAAGAGAGGAGACTCTGAGGAGCCAGAAACCCAGGTGCTCTTGGTGGACCATAGAGGGAGAGTACATGTGCAGTTGCCCTGAAGTATGACAAGGGTATCTACTGTCTCTGCATAGGCTGGCCTAGAATGCCACAATAGGGATGTACCAGGGGCTTTACGTGGACATATATGGAGATCTAGTGACCCCAGGGGCCTGCACACTGGCACAGAGTCTGTGGCTGCTATTGTAGCCCACAGGCTGGACTAGCAGCTGCTGGGTTAGAGAAGTGGGCTGTGTGGCAGCTTTGTACCTAGCCATGGATTCATGCCCCTGGATGCTCCCCACTCCACTTGCATAGGGCTCAGATACTCTGACTTTTTGCAGGTACAGAGGATTTCAGTCACAAAGAACATGGCTTTCTGTGCTTACTAACTTATAAAGACAGTAAATGGGTTTTAGCTAGGCTTGATTTATCAAAACCAATACATAAAATCCTGCATTATACGGACTCAAAAATTTAACAGCTCAGGAGAAAAGTCTGGAATGCCTTTTGGAGTTAGCTTCTGCCTTGGTCCATGAAAATGATTCTGCCTTGTCTGGCGGTGGCTGTGTTCCTGCAGGTCCAGTTGTGTGAGTTGCTGAGTGCCTCTGGTGCAGGATTGGGATTCAATCCCACATTTCTCAGACATTGGATAAACAGAAGGTAGCATGGAAGAGGAGGCCTGTGATGTTAAGTCCTGTGTGAAGAATTTCATAGGGCTGGGCTAAGACCATAGGCTCCTTCGACATACCAATAACATGAGTCTTTATTATGCAGCCAACCATTCACTTCTCATACCACACTGGCCATGCTCCATCACACAGCATGTACATTATATACTCATTTTCCAAAAAAGAAAGTAAACCTGAATACTCAGCCTCGAAGCAGGAGGGGAAGTGTGTGTGCACTGTAATCAGGTACAGTATCAATGTTTTCAGTCTCTGCAGGGATGCAGGCTCCCAATACCCATAGCATACTTTTCATTATGTTTCCCTCCTCCTTTCTTTGCATTATAAAAAGCCCAGATTTTTTTTTCTCCCAAATTTGTGTTGTGTTTACAAAGTGGATTGGAAATGTAAGAGTGTGTAATGCAATCCAGAGGATTTCCGTACATACTTAGCTCCTTAGTCTTCAAGATTTGGCCCTTTATTAAATTCTTACTCAGGCAAAATTCTGAGGCTAATGGGAGTCAAAAATTGAAGTCAGTGGAGTTTTTCCTGAGTAAAGGTCAAGTTTTCAAAAATTTGATTCAGAGTTTGCAGGTGGAAATCTTGCTTGCCCATACAGCATATAACTACAGCATCGCATAAGCGTGTGTTCAGGCTTAGCAGCTGCTTCTCCTGAGGTCAGAATAAATCACAGGAACATTGACTATATCAGTCAGGCCCACAGAATTACCTTGGTAAATTGATTGCATCATACAGTGAATGCTGAATACTTACGTTACAATTGCATTTGAGTTCCACCTACAAAATCTGGATCCATCTTTCAAATGCTCCAGAATTCCAGGTGAGTTCATAGCTAGGCCACTTACATTGAGACCCAGATCCAAGTTCAGATTTTTGAACCTGGCCCATCCCCACAAAATTCCAAGGTCTTTTGTTCTAGAGTTTTGGTTCGGACCCAATTCTAACACTAATGGAGATTCCCAGTGTGAGTGGTAGGAGTAGTGGTGAGAACTTGAGGGAGCGGAAGTGTTGAAGGTCATGAGACCATTTTATATGGTCTCATGACTCTGAGAATAGAAAGCAAAGTAGACTGTAAAGTGAAACAGAAAACGTTCAGTCCAAAGCTGAAGAGTGTGGGCAGTTTAAACCTCGGGACCTGAGCACATTTCTAGTTTATTCTGGGGAACAAAAATTCTCAGTGGTTTGAAGGCACAAATTCTAGGTAAGGACATTACCAATTGGCACTATCTTGGACATTATATTGCTTCTGGTATAAAAATAAGCCTCATGAGGTTCATTGGTAGAACTGCGTAGGGAGGGAACTTGCATAGTGCCTGAATACTGCCTGGATCTGGCGGGGGCTTCCCATTCTGGAACAACAAATTCACACACACAGTTTGAAATTAAGAAAAAAATTGTCCCAGCCCACCAAAATCCAGGGAGCTGCAAAATTCTTTTTATGGAATGTAAATCCCTCCTTCCAGTATTGATATGCCTGAAGCTTTGTACAAAGAGTTAAGTTATTGTATATTTTAGTTTTTTAATTGACTCCATATCTGCTGGCAGCAGAATAGACATTGATCTGTTTTTTTCCTTGCTTTATTTAGGAAAATACAGCACATAGTGTTTACTCTGCCTCCATACAGCATTACTTTGTAGGGTGAAAGGGAGGGCAAGACCACAGTGAAGAATTCCCTCATTGTCAATTTTAAAGGCTTCATAATAAATGTTACTTTTTTTGGATTGGAATCTGAAATGTTTTCTCGACAGAGTTTTTCTTAACTTTTTGTACTCAGATGGGATTTTATAGACTCCTTTTAACTTTGTCCCTGTTGATCATTTATACGTTTCCTCCCGGGCACCAATTACTTGACCGGGTACTTGGAGGACATTGAATCTGATTTCTATTAAAGCTGAGTTTTAAAGATTAAATTGATGTGTGGTTGTTAACTGAAATATACCTTTTATGTGAATAGGCATAATTCTGCCTATTGGCATCAATGGCAAAACTCCCATTTTAGTGGGAGCAGGATCAGAACCCATCCCCTTAATTCTGCATCCCCTACTGAATCAGAACTCTCATTGAATTAAGTAGGGATTGGGCCCAATCCAATCACATGTGCTATAAGAACCAAGAGAGATGGATAACTGGAATTGGCGTTTTTCATGTATACAAATGTAAATATCCACTGAAGTCAACACAGTTGCACTGGGGTCAGATCAGAATCAGGCTCATAAACTTTATAGTGCTTATTTCCTGATGACTAACTGTGTTGGATCACCTTATTTTAAAGCTGGGCTCCTCTCTGTCTCCTAGTGAAAGTGTAGTGAACTCTAATTGCTCAAGAGCCTGATGGGTTTTTTTGCAATAGGTATGGCCTGCTAGCATGGAGGTTATGTACTGATGCGTGACTTTCCATATTCACTTAGGGTGATAGTGCCTCCTGTAGTTTTATCAATCTCTCCAAGGCCACAGCTTGCCACCAGAGTGTCTAAATAGCACCAGTCCTTTTCTGGGTTACTCTTGGTTTCCTCTGAAAACCATCCAAACTCTGTTTGTTGTGACAATTTTTTTCTTTTAGTGTTTCTGTAGTTTAAGGTCTCTGTGTTTATTGCAGGCGGCCCTGGGAAAATGTCTCCTGCCTGTGTATTGTGCTTGAACAGGCTTCAGCAGTTGCATGCTTAAAATACGGCTTTTGGCCTTTCTTGTTTTACGTTGAGTGTGTTTAGTAGTTACTCACTGACAAAGATTCCACTGTATGTAATGCTTTGAGCATCACCAGCCCTTTTGAAGGCTCAAAGCTATAACACAAGTGGAAGGTTTTGCTCTTAACGAATGATTAGAAATTGAAACATGGATTGTCTTTTAGGTAAAGTTAATACTGAGGTTCTAGGCATTCTTGAAATGACCAAAAATGATAACGCATGTTTCCTTCACTTCTCTTTAAGTTCTAACACTTCCTTTGAAAAAGAAACCATGTTACCCTTAATAGTATGCAAACCACCCACAGTGCTTAACGAGACAACTGCGGAATTGCTGGGGTCATTGTATATGCGTACAGCAGAATAACAAACTGCTGTAGTACTTCTTTTGCTTGTTTTGCTGAGCGCTACCTTGGAGATCTGCATTATCATCTCAGTGCCACAAACAGTGCCATGCAGAATATCACTGGGTGTCCTGTACATTCATCAAAGTAGAATTTTTAGTCTGGATGTTCAGCTGTAACTTAAAACTAGTTCACATTTTACCTAAAAAAGTAAAATCAGCGGAGATGCACACTGTTTATGACTCAAATCTGTGGCATGCCCCAAACCTGCCTTGATTGGAGCTCATCCTATTTGCGTGTTTCTTTTCATAAAAATGTAGTCAAAGCTAGAGGAGACCTTCTTTGCTCTGTGAGGATATGTATGAAGATTCTGAGGCTTTGGTTCCCTGGTACATTTAGAGTTTGAACTTTGTGCGTTACAGGCAACATACTATTTTCCAATAAGCCTATTATGTCCATTTCCAGTGTACTCTTTGCTAATCCCAGTAGATTAGCATGAACCTATTGAGCATCAAACTCCAACCTTGCTTATGACTTCACAATTAAATTTGACCATGGGAAAGCCGGGGTTTTTTAAAGCCCAGAATTGGACGGCTAATGTAGAAAGTCTAAAGGTTTCGGAGCCACTTTTGTGGTGGTGAGTAGGGGTGTGTGTGTGTGTGTGTGTGTGTGTGTGTGTGTGTGTAGATTGAGAATAAGGATAAATAATGTGTTTACTCTATGCTTTTCTTCCCCCTGTTAAATCTGGGTTTTTTTTCTCAGTGGAGGTGAGTTTGCCCTTCTCTGGCACAGAAAAAGGATTGGCTCACAGTGCCCTAGAGCAAAAACGCATCTAATGGGAGGGAGGGGATGAAAAGCAAAATCAGTTAAAATCCATTTTATTGACATCGGTTTTGGCCCTCCAGGTACCTTGAATAGGGTTTTCAGAGTTCATATTCCAGGCACCATGCCCTGTGGCCTGCTGTTGGCCCAAGGCTATGTCCCGGAACATAAAGGTGGCCCATGCACCCCATGGTTGTGCTCTTTCAATTGGCCTTGTTTGTAAGGGGCTAGACTTTGACAGGCTCTTGTGCGGGCGTGGGCTGGTGGAGAGCGTGAGTGTGTGAGGAGCCTTCCCATGTCAGTTGCAGCCTCTTACCTGGGGGAGAAGAGGGGAGACTCCCTCTGCCCACCTTTAGAGATGAACGGCTCCCCAAAGATGGAAGGTGGAACAGAGGGAAGCGAGGGCCACGCCTTAATTCCCCCTCTCTCTCCAGTGGCCCATGAACAGGGCCGCTGCACAGGGCCGCCCAGAGGGGGCAATTTGCCCCAGGCCCCCACGAGAATATACTCAACCGGCGGCACTTTTACTGACGGGGCGGCGCTCCGGGTCTTCGGCGAGTCCTTCACTCGCTCTGGGTCTTCGGTGGCACTTTGGTGGCGGGTCCTTCACCTTCAGTGCTGCTGAACACACCCTGAGCGAGTGAAGGACCCGCTGCCGAAATGCCGTCGAAGACCCAGAGTGCCGCCGGGTGAGTAAAAATTAAAAAGGCGCTTAATTAATTAAAGGGCCCCCGAAATTGCTTTGCCCCAGGCCCCCTGAATCCTCTGGGGAGCCCTGCAGCTGCACAAGGACGGCGCAGACTCCACAGTCCCCCATGCATGTGGATCTGCTTGGGGAATGGAGGAAGGGGGAAGGGGAAGCAGTTGTCTTCATGAGGCGCAATCCCTGCCTGAGCTGCTGTGGGGTAGCATGGCTCTGCTGTATGCTGGTGGGTAAAAGCCAGTGTGGCCAAAAGCATTTAAATTGGGAGGAGAATTTCCAAGCGATTGCTGGGTCCATTAGTGAGAGCTTTAACTAGAGAATTACCTCTGCTGAAGAGCACTATACAAATAAACATTGCAAACATCACCCCTCCTTCTGCTTTGAATGAGTTTTCAGCAGGCTTTGAATTAACCAACTGTCCAATTATATGAAGACATGGTTTTCAGGAGCCATCCAAAATATAATTAGTGGTGGCTCAGCTGATTCAATGAGTGTGGGAGGGGAAGAGTGGTGCTTCTGCATCTTAAAGAAGCAGCACATAGTGTAACCCATCCCTAGCATCTGAAGAGAATATGCAACCAACTTGACTAAGAGGATGTACAAGTGGCAGGGATGGTCTTGTGGTTAAAGCAAAGGGGTGGGAATGGGGAGACTTGGTTTCTAGATCTGGCTGTGCCTCAGACGCTATATGAGACATGGGAAAGTTAGTTAGGGGCACATCTAGGGCTGGGTTCTGGTAGCTTCTCGGTGGATACTGCCATTCCGTTAGTCTCTGCAGGCCCTTATGTTGTGGTCCTGCTGAGGAGAGGAGGTTGGGGATTGTATTGACCAGTGTTCTGCCATTGTCACACAACTGTCTTCACCAAGGGACTTGCCAGCCAAGTTGGTTTGCGCTATTAGTGCTGGTAGATCCCTTGGTAAACTCGGTTACGTTTTGCAGTGGTGGTCTTGAGGCATTTCATCGGGGTATGTTTTGAGGCATCTCCAGCATTTTTTAACAGTCTCCTTTATCTTGTGTAGGACAAATGAAAGATGCGTCATCCCTGGACTGCCTTTCTGAATACTGTCCCCAGTTGGGGGTTGGGCATTTACAATAGGAAATGAAATTAATACTTGCCCTCTGAAACGTTTATCCAGTTGATATATGGCTTTTTGTTACCTCATCTCCTGTCCGTTTACAAGATATCCCATCAGGACATGGGTTACAGGTTTCCCACAAAGCTTTCTTACATGCTAGATATTTAAAAGAACAAATGCACTTTTTTTTTTTTTTAATAGTCAGGGGTATCTGCTGTAATTCTTGGACTGGGAAATAAGCTGACCGGAATCTTTTCGATGCAGATGGCAGTGGTTCAGTTACAAGTATTAGTGTTATTTTTTGCCAAATAACCAAATTAACATTGAGTAGTTTGGCTCAATGCTGAAAAATTCACTTTTTGGAAGCCAATTAGGAATTTTTTTTTTTTTTTTAAAGCTCTGGCACTAGTTGCAAGGGCCTCAAAATTGGAAGAAATAAATTTGGATGCTCTTCAAAGAACATTTTGCTGTGGTTCTGTCGTTTTTAACTTTTTACCTTGCTGTTCTTTCTCCCTGCCTCTTCCCTCGGGAACTTAAGGTAAATGATTGATATTCTCTCTCTCTCTTTTTAAATCTACCTTGGCTAGACTCCTCCAAAGTTGAAATATTTACCAAAAGGGAAGTCACAAAGGGGTGGAGGGAAAAAGGAGACATTAGAAGCAAAAACATCAACGCTCAGCACTCCAGGTTGGCGACTTGGTCGGGGATGGAATTTGAATTGTTTGTAGAACGTATTGAGATTTAGGACTGGGGAAAAAGGTGAATTCCCTGCACTTCACATGCTTTCAAGGGGAACTTTCATCATGCTGTTGTTTGTGTTATGCTAGTGTCTTAGGGGCCCCATTCTTGGTTAGGGGCCCTATTGTGCCAGGTGCTGTACATGGTAAGAGAGATGGAAGGTGCATACAGTCTAAGAGCATACAGTCTAAATAGACAAAGGGTGGGAAGAGAAACGGAGAGAAGTGAAGTGCCTTGCCCAAAGTCGTACAATAGGTCAGTGGCTGGTCTGGAACCCAGCTCTCCTGGCTTCTAATCCCTTGCCCTATCTGCTAGACCACGCTGCCTCTGCAAGGCCATTACACCAAATAGGAAAACAGGGCATGCAGTGACCTCATACCCAAGCATAACCAAACATTCTTGATGGATGGTATTATTTATAGTAGGGATTGGGTTTTAAAGCAGTGCTGAGCTGTTGTTTCCCATTGCTTGGAGTGGCTGCGTCTGTGGGTCAAATGTCTAGCCTGGCTTCCAATTGTGTAGGTCCAGCTTTGCAGTTCAACAGATTGACTTTAACGGGAGGTGACTCAGGCCTGCCCAGGTGCCACCTCTAGGTGCACTAGTGAATTGGTTCTGTATTTACTTGTACTGGTAGGCATTCAGTTCTGAGAATGGATCCAAAATTCTGGCTGCCCTCCTGCAACTTTATTGGAGCTTGTCCCAAGCTTTGGGGTCTAGAAGTGGGCAGGAAATCTCTGTGGGACTAACTTTCATTTGAGAGTCTCTTGTACCCTTTCTTGATTCTGGGTGGATTCGATGCCCAAACAGAACCAGCTTCTCCAGCCGAAAATAAACACAGATTTAACTAGAAATTTTCAGAGCTTAAATTGGTTTGGCTTAAGCCTGGGGCAAAAGTTTGAGGCATTTTTTTCCCCTTAGGAATAATTCTTTAGCTATTAAGGCCAGATTGTTCTGTGAGGAGGCGTTATGAGGGAAAGAAGCTCTGTGAGGTTTAGCCCTGGTGCGGGGAATTGGGTGTATCCCAGTGGAATGGGAATGGGATCACTAGTCCTGTGGTTTATAAGATCTCTGGGATCCACTGTAAGCCTTGAGGCTGCCATTTTGCTTCTAGGCCCCTCTGCCCGCCATTCAGGAGTTCTCTGCCTTATACTGCTCTCGGGACCCTGTCTAAATGGAGGTTTCACAGCCTGGAGACGGAAGAGTTATTCTAGATTCCATTCAACAGCTTCTCAGGAGACTTCCTGCAGAGGTGGAGGAAGGACATTGCCCTGTAGGACCAAGCCAAAGGTTTACGTTCTCCAAAAGCAGGTGCAGTTTTTGTTATCAGGATAACAGGTTGGGTTGCTTATTTTGAGGCACCCTGACATAGTGGACTGAGCCCTGTGCTGGCATAAGGGGACCCTGAGTCCTAATCCCAGCTCTTTCACCGATTCATGAAGTGGCCCGGGTTGAATAAATTAGGCCCACCTTTTTCTTTCAAATCTGAATGGGAGATTCACTTTCTGACTCCCACCACACCATGAGTTTGGTTCTGGGCTGGGCTGTTTTGTACATCACTGTGGACAACATTGTGCCAGATCCGTTGTGGCAGGACTCTGCTTGCAGCCCAAGGTGCAGGAAGTTGCATCTCTGATGTTAAGTTTGATATTCAGGAGGCCCAGCAAAGCGGTTGAAAATTTTTGTTAAGACTGTGTGAGTCTTTAGTGCTGCGTAAGGAGGGGTTAATGAGAGAGTACATGATGTTATCCTGTGTCAATAGAAATACATAGGCCTTCATCTGGGAGACAGGGCCGGTGCTTGATGCGCAAGCTGGGAGACAGGGCTGTGCGTGGGAGTAAAGATTCTACCTCCCTGTTGCTACCTGGATCTGGGGTACTGGTCCTCAGCACAGAGGGCCCTCCGTTCAGCTGCTCCTTCCTCCTGAGCAGGTGGATGGGGAAGAGCGGGGGAATAGATGAGTCATGACTTCACTCCTGTTTGTGCCAACCAGGGGGCTAGGTGGATTCAATGTGGGCTAATCTGCATGTGATAATGGGCTAACACATACTTCTCCCACGAGTAGGGAGAAAACGCGCCTCAGAGGGGTGTCTTTGGAGCACAGCTCCTTCTGGGGCAATGCAGTTCATGCACCACCCCTCACTCAGGGCTGTGCTAAGGGCATGATCTAGCCTTTAATTATTATTTTTTAAATCCCCAACAAACGCCGTCTGGCCTGCTGTACAGCCACTTGTTCTGAAAATGATTCCAGTGTTTTTTATTAAGCTGAGTGATGCTGATCCACTTAAAACAAAACCCCAAAGACTTCTCTGGAAGAGTTAATAACTTTTTTTTTTTATATATATAAAGCGAATTTCCTCCCCAACCATTTGTGCATTTTTTACGAATCATTAAGGGAGTTTCCTCATTCTGTGATGTCAAGAGTCACCCAGATCAAAGCATTTACTGATATTACAATTAAGCACTCCACAACATTAAACTCACTTTCCACACTGTAATTTTTATAATGAGTCGGAAAGGAGCTTCAAGGTTTGATTGCATTCCAACTGTGGCGCCAGATCCTGATTTCTCATTAGCTCCTACACCGAGGTTTGTGCAACACTGAAGTTAATAAGGAGTCTGAATTAATATTAGGCTGGCAGGCAGCCAGTTGAATAGTGTGTGATGGAGTACGTGCTTATGGGATGACAGTACAACGATATGTTATGTTCAGGAGAAGGTATCAGCTTTCAGGATAAGAACCTTGCAGTCCTTCCTACCTCCCCCAAAAAACTTTCTGAAGCAAACCAATAGGCTGTGCATACCAAACAATATTGCACCCTGCTTTATGATTTTACGTAAGTATATAAAATAGAGAGATTACACGTAATTAAGGGAGAAGGAAGCTTATCTGAAGATAAATATTTCAGTAAAGTAGCAGAGGAAAAGAGAAGTAAACATCTTCTCTTACTGAGTGATATAATTCAGTATTGATTATCATTGGAGAGTCTTCCATTGGCTTCCTTGTAGGTATCTAGAGGGAATACTAAGTGCTCACCAAATGGAAGGGTCATTGGATTGCCTTAGGTAGTACTATAAGTGAGAACAATCGTAGGTGTCTGCGCAAGCGTGTGTGTGTAGAAGGTGGGTCGGGGGGACATGTGGGTATGTGTACTCCCACCAAAGTTAATGGAAGTTACATTAATGCGTTGGGCCAGATTCTGATTTCATTTATACTGATGTAAATCCAAGAGGACCTAGCCGTATTGCAGATTTACATGTATGTAGCTAAAATCAGAATCTGGCTCAGTGAGAAGAGACTAGGTCCCTGGAGAGTTGGTAATCTAAAGTTGGTCTGAAATGTTAGCCTGCATGGATTTCTCTGCATAGCGGGATAGCTATGGT
>NW_020714958.1:0-32415 GCF_002925995.2 Terrapene triunguis | reverse complement strand
CTAAAGCTTGGGTCTGGCCAAGCTGCACTCAGCATGGGACCCCCCCCCATGGGAGGCAATGGTGGCTTTATGTCACCTTTGCACTTGACCCATGGTGTAAGTTAGAGCAGCCTCAGGGTATGCGTAGCACTCAGAAATGGCTCAGTTGCACTGACTGTTCTGACTCATGCCAGCGTCTGTGTTAATGCGATTGCTATGAACTAACTTTGTTTTGCCATGTCTAGTGATCTTAAGACAGTGAGTCTGATGCGATCACATCCATGGCCTGGAAACTCGAGAAAAGAAGGTATGACATGGAAGTGGCCCAGCTGTGCCAGTGCGGCTCTCTTGAGCTGGATCTCTGTGTGCTCCAGATTCCGTATGCTGGGCTCTTTCGTGGGAGTATTCATCTACTGTCTGATGATAATGAGGACACTGCCCTTTGCTTGGCCGGCTGCATCAAGTGTTCATCAATTAATAATCATCGCCCTCTCTAAAGGCTGACATTAAAAGCAGCTCTACTACTGCTTGACAGTTGCTTGGAGATGGTCTTGGCTCAAGTTGCAGAGACCTGTGTTTTCTGGAGTCTTAGATCAGGAGTTCTTCTCAGGAGGCCACATACATCCAATTAGCCAGTGAGCTGCGTGTGTGTGTGTAATATATGTGACTATGGTTCATTACAACATAAGGGAATCCCATTACCATTAATGGGAGTTCAGTAACTACACTGTGGGGGACTAGACCGCCTTGAAGTTAAGATGTATTAACTGTGTGGATCACTGCAGCAAGCTGTGAATGAGGCTTGACATGAACCTCCCCCATCTCCCATGCTCAGATAATTTTCTCACATGGCTCCATTATGTCACTTGCATGTGAGCTGCATGTAGTCTGGAGATGCAGCATTCAGCTCTGATGCAGCCAGAGAAGCCTCCAAACCCAGAAGCCCTCCAAACAACTAGGATAATTAATAAAAATAAAAAAAAACAACCCCAAAACCACACACAACAAAAACAAAAATACATAGAAATGTGTTTCTGTTTCCTGAGCCTCTGGGTAATTTTCCAAACTGCCCCCCTCACCTCCATCTTTTCCACCATTGTCCCCAGGATCCTTTTAAAATAACAAACTTTGCAAGGTTATTTAAATGAAGTTGTAAATTTGACATTTCAAAAAATGGATGCAATGAATAATAGTCAGCAGCAACTTAAAATAGCCGCTGGCCCTGGTGGAAAGTCAGGGGGAGGGAATGGCTTTGAAGGCAAGGAGAAGCCATATCAAAGGCTCTGCCTTTATCCTATGTTTTCAGGGCCATTTGGGGCAGCTATTATTATCTTACCTTTTAGATTCTGGCAGCTCATCATTGCTGTAAGGATAGATATGGGACCAAGCCTCAAAGTTTGGGTGATTTTAGTTCCGGTCTCTCTCGGGTTACGGGAAAGATACTCAACCTACCTCTGGGTGGAATGTGACATTGATGCCCCATATTCAGAAGGCCTCATTTCCCCCCGAGACTGACTCTGGCTCTAGTCCACAGCAAGTATGGGCTGAGAGGAGAAGAAACATACATGGGTATAGTGCATGTTGTATTCTGGAACCTAGCACAGACCTTGCCTGCCACTTGCTGCTAAATTTACAGAGAAGAAAGGCACTACATGCCAAAATTACATACATTCCATTGGTTTCCTATAGACTAAACCTCATATTCACTAGGTATGGCTACTTCATCCTCACCTCTGCACCTGGGGAGTGCACAGGCCAGCAAGCTGAGCCAAAAAAGGGGTTTCTTGGTTCCTAAAACTGCTTATGCTTATTCAGTGAAATAGTATGCGAGTGCATAAGTTCAGGTGGGTGGGGGCATGGTTGGCAGCTCTCAATTCTGTGCTTGCTTATTAGGCAGCTAGCCTCTTAATCCTTTGATTAAGGCCTACTGAGGGGGGATGTAGTCAGTGAAAGGGAATTATGCACCCAATGTGGGCTATGTGGTATGTTAGTGAGTGAAATGGCAAATCGCAACACTCTTTACATGCACTGTCACTTCTTAAGGGTGAATGGAAGCATCAGAAACCTCCTGTTAAGTTACTGTGGTTACATTATATGTTGCTTTCGTTCTTTAGCAGGTGCCCGGGATTGCTGTCGACGTCTCACTGGGACAGCTTCGTATGTTCCACTCTGGTGAGGGTTTTTGTTACACTTGTGTGGAGATCCTTGTCCATGTAAGGACAAGGAAAAAGAAGCCGCCTTTGGTGAAGATCTGCCCAGGTCATCAGGGAATAGAGCATTTCCTGTTACTAAGTGACAAACTAGAGCTTTCCAACTGAACCACAAATTTTCACTTCTCTCTTTTGGATTATTTCAAAATATTTTGGCTTTTTGGTGAAAAACCAAGATCTGAAAACATCTCAATTTCTTGAGTTCCCCACCTTTTGCTCCCATTTCCCACCTTTTTCCAATGGGGGAATAAAAGGTAGAGAGATAGAGGGAGGAAAAATTCCCCAAAACGAAAGCTGAAATTCATCTTTTAGTTTGCCAAAGAACTGAAAAAAATCCATGAAAAATTTGTGAATTAAGTAGAAAAAAAATTCATTTACATTTTTTCATGAAAAAATATTTAGACAATTTACCTGTAGTTAATAAATACATATTTTCAATGTCCTCAGCTGTCCTAAGGGATCAAAGACAAAGCAACGATTATCCTTTTTGTTGTCTTTCAATGAGCCAGTTCCAATCTTTTAACCCCTGCCTGCTCCTGCTCTGCAAGCTCTATAAAAACTTAGGTCAAGCTCAGAGAATTAGTTGTTTTTTCTGCGGGTGGTGATGTCTGTGATATCTCTATGAAAAATATGGAATCTCCAACATGCTGGTACCCAGTGATCCATGAATAAGAAGGGTGAACACTGTGTATTTTGGAAAGCCTCACCTTTAGCTACCTACCACCCATGGTTCTGAAGAGACTGCTCCACTCCTTTCATCATACCAGACTTGACATATCCTACATTTTTTTCCTCTCACCCTGTGCCTTCCTGCAGACTGCTCGTTCACCTATTTGTCAAGCCATCCCTCTCTCTCCTCTCTCAAATCCTTCCTATGAAGTCACTGCCATGTAACCAGTGGGAAGTGAAAATATATATATGTATGTATGAATATAATAGTTTAGTGGACCCATCAAGATATGCTTAAGCCTTAATGAGTGATCTTATTACGGTGACCCTTGTCCGACCTTTTCTTCTCCCCTTACCTCTTATCTTTGTTGTCATGTCTGCATTGGATTGGAAGCTCTTCAAGGCAAAGGCTGTCTTCGTTTTCTGTGAAGAACCCAGGACACCTTTGGGTGCTCAAGTAATAATAACTATTAATTAATAATTAGGCTGCAATATCCTTGTGGAGATAAGGGCCTTTATGCTTAAAAATCTGGCTTTCGGTATGCCTGGGTCTTCATCGTTGGACTAGATGGATTTTTTTCTCATCTTTAATTTGCCTAAAAATGTCTGGCAGCCAATATACCTTAAAACTTGTTCTGAAGCAAATTCCTCTTTATGCTGTGACATATTTGCGTATTTCTGCCTTGTACGAGAAGGGATTAGGCTGCATCGGTCAGTGGGTTTAGCTGGTAAACAAATGCTTTGATGAGCAATAATGTCATAAATCCAGGCCCAAGGAAAGTCAGATAATGACTTCAATTCTGGACACACACACATCTTTCTGGTAAGCTGCATGAAGATAAAAGGGTGATACATGCAGTATCATGGTTAGCAACATATGTATAGCCACCTGCCAAACACTTAACCCGTGTTATGTCCTGACCTGAAAAAAATGACATTCCCAGTTCATATTACTGGTCGTGACCATAGATTGCTTCTATAAAAGCCAGGGGGACTTCCAACTGGATGATTGTTCTCTCTCTCCAGCTCACCTTTTTCTTCCAACTCAACCTCATGTCAAACAATAACTATTAACAATTTTAATCTTTAATATATTTTAAAAATATACACAGCACAGAACTGTGTACAGCCAAATAAATTGACCATCCTTGGTCCCCCTTGCCTACCTCTGCAGTTGTGATTAGATGTTATTTGCTTAATTTTTATATTTTGAGTTTTTCAGGGTGGGAACATGTCTTTTTCCTGCCCTGCAAATCTCTAAATAGACATAACAATTGACTCCATTATTCTGACTTCTGTAGAGAGCCATATGGCTCTCAAATCAACCCAACTATTCTAGCTCTTCTGGCACAGCAGAAGTAAGAGATTTTGAGGTAGCTTCTGAATCCAGGTGTTTTGATCTTATATAAGTACGTTTAACTTTAGCTAATACATCCAGCTATGCAAAGTGCTGTTTTCGGGTGGTTAGAACAGCAGGCTGGAAGTCAAAGCTTCTGACTTCTATTCCTGATTGTACCACTAATTCTCTGTATGACACAGGCAAGTTACTAAATCTTTTAGTATTTGCCTGGAAAGTGGGGATTATTTTTACCCTATGGGCATCCTTACGTTTAGTTAAATGGTGTTTTCAAAGTACTTTCCTGTCCTCAGAGAGGAGGTACTGAAGAGCAGAGTATTAGTGTGTATCACAGATAGTATACATAAACATGTGTAAATTGGGAACATTTCCTGAGTGCATAGTCCTGGGCAAAACCCCTTCCGTGCGCGTTCACAGTACGATAGTATTTCCCTTACTATACCAAGTTGGCTCACCTCTTGATTGCTGTTGTTTTGTCAGAAACCTGAACGTATAAATGATACAACACCTGTCTGAGCCTAATGGCAAAAATCCTGTAGCTAATAACAATTATTGATGATGATAAAGACATACTTGTTATTAGAAGCTGATAATGTGCATTTTATGAGCTGCATCACTATGATAAATATCTGATGGAAGGGCATCCAAGCTCAGAATGAAAGATGATGCAGTCATGCAGGAATGCAGTCATCTGAAGACGTACCAATGATAGATGAGGAAAAAATGCTTCATTCTTCCATAACTAGGTCTTTCTAATGCTTCTCTATGATCAACATAACACATGTCAGAAATGGAGTTTACGTGGACCAAGACTTGGCAGTTCTTAAAGCCAAGGGATCAGCCATTTAGTGCCGTGAAGAACTGGCAAGGTGCTCATGCGAGCAAAGCAGCCCATGTTTAGGTGATAATTTATGGCCACCTGTAATCTCTAAATAGAAACCATTCATATTCTCATTTGGGAGGCTAGAAATGACCAGACAATATGAGTTCAGCCAAACCAGCCCTTCATAGAACTTTGCAAAAGACAAATGGTTCTGCTGCTGCTATTAACCATAGCTTGGGCTCTTTGGGGGGTAGGGGAGAAAGTGTTCACATTTAGGTTTTATTTTCTAATTTACTTGCATACTTGTGGAGATCAGTGACATTTTGCTAATAAAATCTGAAAGTGAATTTTTACTGCTGGAGGCAGTTTCTAATGATTTAAAACATAATGGGCCAAATTAATCTCAGGTGGAAGCCCGAGGAAGCCAGTGCACTGTCATCAGAGAGGCATACGTTTGTGTGTGTGTGTGTGTGTGTGTACGACTAATAGAGACTGTAATGTCTTGGATTGGATCTGTGCTTTCCCTAGGTTCAGGAGTGCTTGGATCTGGGGTCTGGTCTATCTCATTATAGAGACCCGGGATCCAAGGTTGAGGGTGTTCAGGTTTGGAATTTTGTCTTACACCATTCTCTGCTCTGTGTGTTTGTGTCAGTGGTTCTCAAACTGTGGGTCCTGACACAAAGGGATGTCATAAGGCTATTTGGGCGAGGCGGCGGGGAGGTCAAGAGATCACAAAAAATAGGGTTACAGTATGTCCAGGTTTTCCCGGACGTGACCTCTTTTTTTGGCCCTCTGATCTCTGTCCAGGCAGACTTTTGAAATATGAACAAATGTCCATGATTTTTCCTTGCTTGTCTGTTTTCCTTGCCTTCAGAACTGGGTGGCCAGAGAGTGGTGGCTGCTGGCCGGGTGCCTAGCTCTGAAGGCAGCACCACCACTCTGCAGTGGTGCAGAAGTAAGGGAGGCCTGGTATGGTTACTTAGTTTTTGTGGCATCAGTGCAGATCCCCACAGAGCTATGTCCGGTACCGTGAGAGTGTGTGTGTGTGTGTGTGTGTGTGTGTGGGGTCATCACAGCCTGAAATATTTTCAAAGGGGGGCCCAGCAAAAAAAAAGTCTGAGAACCCCTGGTATATGTTGTTGATTTCTACGCATACTTACTATATCTAGATAGCTACCCTTTGGCTGTTATTTGCAGTTGTTCTTTTTTAATGGCAATATCTTACCAAATCAAATATAAATGCTATTACAATTTATAATAAAAAGCAAGTTCCTGGGGCAGGGACCATTTCTTCATTATACATGTGTACAGTACCTAGCACAATAGGGCCCTGATCCTAGATTTTGGCCTGCTAGGTGCTACTGCAACTCAAATAATTAATCACAGTAGATGTTTTAACCAGTAGGGAAAATTTACCTGTCTCAAAATTCCTTCTGTTTTACTAATTTCTCTTCTGTGGAGCAACTAGTTGGATTAATTTTTCAGAATAGAATTCCTTTTATAAACCAGCTAATCAAGTCCACCTGGAGCTATGAAAAGCTCACACACTATACAGCTGACGTCCTGAAAATCCCACTATTCCATTTTTTTAAAAATCTGAAGGAAGAAAGATCTGGGTGAAATCTTTGAGTTAAGATTAAGAATGGACCCTGTATGTATTTAAACTGGCAGAGATTGCAGTCACAAGGTACGAATCTGAAGACCACATTTGTACAATCACAGGGTGGAAATATAGCCTGCTGCGTCTGCTGGGATGAAAGAGCCTGTTTAAAATATGAATAGGGTGAAAACGTGCACATCAAAGAAATTAAAAACATTACTTTTCTGGGGAAAGGGCAATGGCTTTTGGGGGGTTTTGCGAGTCCATCCCCTGCTGATAACCATTAACAAGACACTTCCCCCTGCAAAGGATAAAACATCTGCTTTTAATATAAACGAATACTTACTCTAACCAAAGATGTACCCTCAAAAGTATTATTTCAGGAATAAGGTAGAGGTAAAGACTGAACGGAGTAGTCCTGGCAACTATAACACAAACTGGGCGACATCCTTAAATCAGACAGTAGAAATACTTTGATCTTTGAATGAAAAGTGCCATATAGGGTGTTTGTATTGATATGTGCGTGTATATTTATTACTAGCTCCATCAATGGGTATTAACCAAGATGATCAGGGATGCAACCCCATGCTCTGGATGTCCCTAAACCTCTGACTGGCAGAAGCTGGGACTGGACAGTAGAGGATGGATCGCTCAGTAATTGTCCTGTTCGGTTCATTCTGTCTGAAGCATCTAGCACTTGCCTCTGTCAGAAGACAGGATATTGGGCTGAGATGAACCATTGGGCTGACCCAGTATGGTCATTCTTATGTTCTTAGTAGTAATTCCCAGTGTTGGGTTATGGTTTTGGAAACTATTAACCCTTGCATTATTAATCTAGTTATTTAAGCCTTTGAGTGCATAGCCACGTTACGTCAAGTGCAGTACATATGCCTCGTTGACTGCTAGAAAAATGTTCTAGCTACTCTTCCACATGCTGCTGTTCTATACCTGCGGTCATACCACCCATATAGTGCTGAGGTGAAAATTCTGAATTCCTGTCTGTTGACTGTTACGTACTCTAGAGACAGTCTGTGCCCATACAGAAGTCAACAAACTAACCCTCACCCTCCCTGATTGAACTAACCTCGTTATCTCCAGAATGATTCTTGCCTGCATATTTATACCTGCCTCTGGAAATTTCCATTACATGCGTCTGACGAAGTGGGTATTCACCCACGAAAGCTTATGCTCCAATACATCTGTTAGTCTATAAGGTGCCACAGGACTCTGTTGCTTTTTACAGATCCAGACTAACACGGCTACCCCTCTGATACTTAACCCTCTTTTCTTATGATTTTTTTTAAGATCGTGACGTTTAGTGGCTAAAGCAGATAATCATCTGAAGCAAACCAATGGCAAATGCTAAAACACACAGTAGGGCTGAATCTATGTTTAATGAGCAATTAATACCGAAGTTTGATGTCATCTGAATGTTGTCAGAGTAGAGAAAAATGCACACATGTGAATGTGGTTGGCTACATTATTGAATTATGACTTTGCTCTTGTTTGAATTAGGACACCAAAGTGTGGGGTTGTTTAAAAAGAAAAACCTCATGATTTTGTTTTCCTTTACGTTGCTATAACACACCGTATCTCGGTAATAAATATACAGTAAATGTAGTGTCAGCACAGGAAGCTTGTGCTCTACAAGATTTACTGTTTCATTCCCATCATATCTTTAAACCTCCCAAGATTGGAAGGGTAGCAATTCCTGGATTGCAATTGGACCGGTATACCTAATCTCCTTTCCACTAGCAGAGTGAAAGGAGTGATTGATTTAATTTTTTTTATTGCTGCCTCCTCCGTTTGTAAGTCACATTCCAAACTACAAAGCCCAACGGGTTCTGTTCTGAGGAACCTTGGAGGTAGAGGGATAGTGTCTCTCTTCAAGAGCGGCAGATTGGATGCTACCTATCCCCTCTCACGTCTCCCTTCAGGAATAACTCGCATGAATGTTCTTCACTCAGATCAAAAATGGCTATCCACATGACTTACGAACAGTTTAAAAAAAAAAAAGTGCTTGTCATTGTCAGAGGCAGCTTAAGGTTTATTGGGGCCCTGGGCACAAAGAACTTTGGGGCGTTCCCCCCCCCCCACCATGGGGCCCTGCTCCTCCCCTAATCCCCATGGCCCTGCCTCCTAGCCTGGCCGGAAGTCGGGCCATGGTAAGAGCTGCCCAAGGAGCCTGGGCTGCTGTGGGGCCCCTGGATCTTCCATATGTGCTGGGAGACAGGGACACGGGCCAGGGGCTGCTCTCAGGCACCCCAGCTCCTCGCCCAGGGCAGGTGGAGGGTCCGGGACTCTCTGGGCAGCTCTTATTACAGTCTAGGATGACCATACGCCCTGTTTGGGCCAGGACAGTCTCCTTTTAAAGCCCTGCCTCCGGACGTCCCGACTTTTTTGGCAAAACTGGGCATTTGTCCGTCATCAGTTGGCAAGAGAAAATGGGACAGAGATCCAGTTTTGCCAAAAAGGGACTCAGG
Organism: Terrapene triunguis; assembly: GCF_002925995.2. Lineage (NCBI taxonomy): Eukaryota > Metazoa > Chordata > Testudines > Emydidae > Terrapene > Terrapene triunguis. The sequence continues at coordinate 23,294 of NW_020714958.1, read as the reverse complement.
GTGGGGGCAGCTCCGTGTGGGGGTGGGGGAGGAGCTTGGGGCTCAGGAGGCCCCTAGAAGGGAAGGTCTGTTTACAAATACAGGGACCAAAGGAGCAGTGTGTATATATATATTAAAAAGAGAGGGGAAATTTTGGCTGTCTAAAAGGCCCATTCAAATAGGGAAGGAATGAATCTGGGTGAGAGTGGAGCAAAGACTAGACAGCTTATATATAATATACTGGGCTGGCTGGAAAAGTCTTTTTAAAAAAATAGCTATGGGGGAAAACCAGCTATTTATTGAAGATAACAAAGGAGCCATGTACTGGTGGCTGCATTACTGCCTTTGCTGTTTTAAAGGAGTTAGAACTGCCTATCTTATTGCAACTGGTTTAATAAAGAAAAACAGGTAATGATTTAAAATACTTCAGTTATTCCTGTTTAACTTAGATACGAGATGTACATTTCCCTTTTTAAGTGGTTTGAGAAGCTGATGTAGTCAGAGCGTCTGAGCACAGGCTGTGGAGCCAGAAAAATGAGTTCTCTTCCTCGCTAGGTGATGGTTTGCTTGTTGCATAACTTTGCATTGTCTTGAGTTTCCACCTCATAAAATGATTTTTACTTACTTGCCTCCCAGCAGGGAGTGAGGATTGATTATTTAGCTTTTATAAAGCAGCTTGAAGTTTAAAAACACTAAATATAAGCGACACATTTATTGGGAAAATACTAGAATGTAAGCTGCTCAGGGCAGGAACCTTGTCTCTTTACATGTCAAAGAATCAAACACCAATATAAAATAGGCAGCATAGAAATAAACATGAATGAAAATAAATGGTTCAATGCACTAAAAATGTGGTTGACATCTTGTCAATAAATTGTTTGGTTTAGAATTAATAACCCTGCTGATACTTGTGACAGTAGTTTTGGAGCCTGTAGTTTCAGGTAAGCGAGTGTGGACAGCTGCAGCAGTCTGTACACAGAATACAGTATTATGCCAGAGAACTCTGCCTAAGTGCCAAATATTGTACTAGCTGAGACACTGTTATTAAAACAGTGTTGTCTACTGGTAAGTGTTGGAGACGGGCAGTCAGGACCCTTGAGTTCTCTAACTAGCAGTGATACTTGATTCACTTTGTGCTTGACTGTAGGCAATTCCTGTAACCTCTGTGTGTTTCACTATACCCATGTGTAAAATGGGGAGAAGCAGAAAAGCTGGTGGCTGAGGGGGAGCTCTGCGTGGGAAGGAGGAGTGGAGCTGGGGGGGCAGCTCCGTGCAGGAGGGAGGGAGGAAGGAGAGGAATTCGGGGAGGAGGGCAGCTCAGTGAGGCAGGGAAGGAGACGGGTTGGTGGGGGGCAGTTCCGTGCAGGGGGGAGGCGAGAATATCCTCACCATATAGCTCCTCCTGCGTAGGCTGACCAGATCACAAGTGTGAAAAATTGGGACAGGAGGCGGGGGCTAATAGGTGCCTATAGAAAACAAAACCCCGACTATCAGGACTGTCCCTATAAAACTGGGACATCTGGTCACCCTACTCCTGAGTCCGGCCTGGCCCGGGGGGGGGCTCAGGCGGACAGGAGGAGCAGGGTTGCAGGGCCCCGGGGGAGGGAGAGGAGGAGCAGGGGGTGAGGCCGGAGTTCTGACCTGCGGGGCCCCCCAATTGTCCAGCACCGCGGGCACGAACCCGCCACTGGTCGTTGTCCTTTGTTTGTGGCTACAAGGGGATTCTTCATTCCCACGTCAGCGCTAACCTGAAGTGCATTGCATAAAAGTACATGTAAAACTCTTAAGGAGAAGTATCCAGAATAGATGGGCAGGGTCAGTTCAGTTTATTATTTGGGATCAGCAGGGCCCTCATCTCTAATTACTGAAGAAATAGGGTTAGTGAGTTAAAATACACAGTGATCATGACCTAAATCATTTCCACTCTGCATACTAGCCTGAAATTAAAAAGGAGTTTTCATTAGCACAGCACAGATTTAGTGTTGTGGGACACAGAGGTCACTCTTCAGAGGAAATGTGATCAATGGGCCATTACATTTTGAAATGGGAGGAAGGCATAGTCTATTCTCAGTGCTGTTGACAATAAATATTGGGGAGTAGCTCACTGCAGATTCATGATGATAATGCCAAAATCATTCAAGTAAACGCACTATGTATGTGAACAGTGCATTGGCATAATGTAATGCTCCCTCCTAGGTTTCACAGGAAGTCTTTCATTGCAGCCTTGGAAGATGAGAAACTTGCTGGGAAATCTAACCTAGCATATAGACGGAATGATAATTATTTGTATTGTAGTTTTTCCCAGTTGAAAATAAAATGTTAACATTAAAAACACTTGAACTTTGGCAGCTTCCCACCAAGCAAGATTATCTTAACCTTCTGAAATCCTTCAGGATGTGCACAGTGTGCTGGATGCATTCCATGAAAAGATACTAATTGAGGCCTCATAGCTATGTGCTGTATAGTAAGTCATTGAGAGCCATACCAGCACAAATCAAATAAAGGCTCTGAGAAAGTACGGTTGTGGAGTGCCAAGAGATTTGACACATAGTAAGGTTTAAACTGTAGGGCAGGAAAAACTATTTATACGTTCTAATGAGCTCACACATTCCTCTGGTGACAGTCTTTTTCACATATACTTTGGGATATAATTTAAACACACATGTCATTAAGTGTATAATATTCCTTAAGGATTGAGTGCTCAAAACTGCCTGGGGAATTTAGACAACCAGTTCCCATTAGAAATTAGGGAATATGGATGCCCAGTTCCCACTAAGGGGCTTTGAAAATCTTGCCTGAATCTTTTACAGCAAAAGCCCCCTTCAGTTTTTAAAAAATATTAAATGGGCAAAAGTTTTAGTTGTAGATACCCAGTACATGCCTATAAATATAAGTCCTCAGCGGTTGCATCCACAAACCCCACTTCTGAGCCCACGATGCAGGTACAGATATGATTCTATGATGCTTTAACTGTTTTGAACGGGCAGTATCTTTGTGTATTTTGCATTGTACAGATGTAAGCAGGGTCTGAATGAATGCTTCTCTGACCGCTAGCTGGGAGGAGGAATGACTTGGGTGTGATTATGTAAATACAGTTTGCTCCTGCTCTGCTGACATATTCAGCAGATAAAGTGGTGTCAAAGTGATCAACTTTCGTTGGTGTTGGATACAGATCACCTTAGTACTGAATGAAGAGGGTAGTGAAATATGGATACCAATGTTGTAATTAATGTAGGAATACAGGAAAGCAGAACTGTGCTTAACTGAGGGCCACCCTCAGTTGAAAGAACCTTGTTAAGCCAGGGGCTCGAATGTCAGAGCCCTGTGAAAGTAAGAGGGGTGGGGACTGGTATCCCCAGCCAGGAGGCTGCACACCCTCATCAGTGGTCCTCCCTACACTGGTTTAACCTGGTCCTCCCCACTGTTCAAAAAACAGAGCTAAATAGGCTTCATTAGGAGCCTCTTTGTTATGTTAAATGCACAATCAGAGCTGAAATCAGTTGTGGTAGGACTATGTTTCTGCCTTGCCTGCTAAAGAGCTAAAAATCACTAAGAACTGAAATCACTTGAGATGGGGCAGTGTTTCTGTCCAGCCTGCAAAGAGCTGAAAATCATGAAGAGACTGATGTGCAGAGGTCACAGCAGAGAGGCAGGTGGCAGCAGAAGGTGACTGACAATCAGCTGGTGAACAAGTGGCTGGTGCGGCAGAGAGGCGCTATGAGCGGCTAGCATGGTGGCTGGTGGAGCGGCGCGGCGCGGTGAGCAGGGGGCCAGCAGAGTAGAGTGGCTGGTGGAGAGGCGCAGCGAGAGCGGTGAACAGGCGGCCGGTGGAGGCAGCGAGTAGGCGGTCGGCAGGAGCGGCTAGCAGGGTGGCTGGCATAGAGGGACGGTGAGCGAGTGGCTGAGCAGCGGTGGGGTGCAGAGGAGGGTCGGGCACGTGAAAGGGACTTTTGGGTTGCTGAAATTAAGAACCTGAGGGGGAAAGGGCACTGCCCAACTTACTTGGGGGTGGGTCTTTTACTCATGGTTTGTTTATGAACCCTGTTTGTGGTGTTTTCCCAAATTAACACCGAGTGCTTCCCTCCTTTTATTAAGTTTCTTTTCTACACTCACAAAAACAACAAGGAGTCTGGTGGCACCTTAAAGACTAACAAGATTTATTTGGGCATAAGCTTTCGTGGGTAAAAACCTCATTTCTTCAGATGCATAGCTATGCATAGCATACCCACGAAAGCTTATGCCCAAATAAATCTGTTAGTCTTTAAGGTGCCACCAGACTCCTTGTTTTTTTTGTAGATACAGACTAACACGGCTACCCCCTGATACTTTCTACACTCAGGCCTGGTCTACACTAGGCTTTTATGTCGACTTTAGCGCCGTTATATCGAATTAACCCTGCACCCGTCCACACCAGGAAGCCATTTAGTTCGACATAAAGCTCTCTTTAAATCGATTTCTGTAATCCTCCCCAACGAGAGGATTAGCGCTAAATTCGACATGGCCATATCGAATTAGGCTAGGTGTGGATGGAAATCGACGGTAATAGCTCCGGGAGCTATCCCACAGTGCACCACTCTGTTGACGCTCTGGACAGCAGTCCGAGCTCGGATGCTCTGACCAGCCACACCCCCGGGAAAATTTGAATTCATTTTCATTTTCCTGTCTGGGCAGTTTGAATCTCAGTTCCTCTTTGGACATCGAGGGGAGCTCAGCAGCAGTGGCAACTATGCAGAGCTCTCCAGCAGAGATGGCCGTGCAATCTAATAGAAAGAGGGCCCCAGCATGGACTGATCGGGAAGTCTTGGATCTCATCGCAGTGTGGGGCGATGAGTCCGTGCTTTCAGAGCTGCGCTCCAAAAGAAGGAATGCTAAGATCTACGAGAAGATCTCCAAAGCCATGGCAGAGAGAGGCTACAGCCGGGATGCAACGCAGTGCCGCGTGAAAATCAAGGAGCTGAGACAAGGCTACCAAAAAACCAAAGAGGCTAACGGACGCTCCGGATCCCAGCCCCACACATCCCGTTTCTACGAGGCACTGCATTCCATCCTGGGAGCGGCCGCCACCACTACCCCACCCCTGACCGTGGACTCCGAGGATGGGATCATGTCCGCGGCCGGTTCCTCGTCGGACATGACAGCGGACGGGGAAGATGAAGAAGGAGATGAGGAGGACGAGGCAGTCGACAGCGCTGGCACCGCTGATTTCCCCGACAGCCAGGAGCTCTTCATCACCCTTACCGAGATCCCGTACCAACCGTCCCCATCCCTTACCCCGGACACAGAATCAGGGGAAGGATCAAGCAGTAAGTGCTGTAAACATGTAAACATTTATTTAAAACAGAACGGTAATATTTATACTATTAACAATGTACATTTATAAAAGTTCTGTAAACTAGTAAAAAAATAATCAGGTACAAAACAGGAATATTTACAAAGGTAACAAATGGGTTTTCATGATTTCTCTGTCTTGGGCTCTTCTCAATTTAGTCCCAAGTGTTTTAAAAAATTTTCACAATGTCCGTTACTCCATGATTCCCAGGCCCAAGACGCTCCACTCCATAGTCCCAGTGCACCTACGCGAAAATCCGGTCAATGTGGCCGGGGATCGACGAGAAATCCTCGTAGGAGAACTCCTCGTAGGTCTCGTGGAGGTAGAGCTCAAGCCTGTTGATCAGGTTCCGGGGTAGGGCGATCTTAGTGGGCCCTCCGTGGTAGCAGACATGCCCCCTCCACGCCACAATCAAGTACTCCGGGATCATGGCCCGACATAGCATGGCGGCATACGGCCCCGGTTTCTGCATGCTTTCCCGCAGCATGCGTTCTCTCTGGGTGTCCGGGATCCTCAGGAGGGTGATGTCGCTCATGACGCCCTGCTTTGAATTAGGGAGGGGACTGTTAGTATTGGGACTGCTTTACAGCCACGCGGTGGAGGGAGAGGGGCAGCATACAGGGATCTTTCCCTGGGACAGCCGCGAGGGGGTGGGACAGGGGCAGAGTTGATGCTGTCCTGATTGCTGGCAGCAGAGACTGGCATTGCTTTCAATGTGAAAGGAGGCCAGTGCTACTGCTGGGGTTTTAAGCAGCCACAAGTCTGCGGCTTACCATTATTGCCCGCTCCAGAAGTTCAGGTCTCCAGCCACAGTTCTCTGAACAGTCCAAGACCTCCGCAAGTCCACAGGCACTGAAGGCGACGGCCGAAAATTCGACCTTGTCCTGAGTGCGCATGTGAGAGGTTCAGTGCATGGTCTTGTTCACAGAGAAAGACTAGGTTCTTTGTATACAATTTCATTTATCTGTCTCAGGAATTCACTCCCTTTTTAAAATTCACACAGACACATCTGCGACTGTCTCCCAACCCAGCCTGTCAGCACACTCCCAGAGGCTAGCGCAGATTAGGCGGAGGAAGAAGAAGACGCGTGAAGACATGTTCTCAGAACTAATGGGATGCTCCCGAGCCCAGGCAGCCCAGCAGACACAGTGGAGGGAGAACTTGTCACAAATGCACCGAGCAGTCATGGAACGGGAGGAGAGGTGGCGTCAGGAGGACCAACAGGCTACTGAAAAGCTGCTTGGACTAATGAGGGAGCAAACGGACACGCTCCGGCACCTTGTGGATGTTCTGCAAGACCGGAGGCAGGAGGACAGAGCCCCGCTGCAGTCTATCTGTAACCGCCCTCACCCGCCACCAAGTCCCACACCACCCTCACCCAAACTCCAAAGAAGGAGGGGCGGCAAGGGCCGTTAAAACTTTCAGTCAACCCCTGCAGACTGCTCTAGCACTAGAAGGCTGACATTCCCCAAAATTTCATAAGTCCTTTCCCACCCACCTCACAGAAGCCCCCGTCCAAGTTTCACACCCCACGTTTCATGTCTGGTTCGCAATAAAATGTTTGTTTCTCTCCATTACTGTTTCAGTCAGGTTCTTTTGAGGGAGAGTCTGTCTGGAGGGGGGGAAGGGGCTTGGTAATTGGGCAGGACAGTGACCTTTAGCAGGGTACAGAGGCGGTGTCAGGTCCAGCATCAGGACACATACACAGTGCAGTCACTGGTTACCCTGGTCAGTCTGGGAGGTGTTTTTCATGTTCTCCATTGAAATAACCAGTCCACCAGTGCGGAGCCTGTCATTCCGGGAGTTTAGAAGCATCATTTGCATCAGAACACTGAACCCGCCCCCCGCCACAGTCTGCGTCCCCGGTTTAAAATATTCCCGCGAAAACAGCAATACAGACAACGGTGTTCATTAACAAAATCGAAATGATTTTATTTTTTGGGAAGGGGAAGGGGGTGAAGGGGGTATGTAACTGGAGAGGATAGTCAAAATGAACTGGGCAAAGAAACGGGGGCAGGTTCAGCTTCTCTGTCCACAAACTGAAAAGTCACTGGTTGCCCTGCTCACTCAGGAACCTAGCTTTCAAAGCCTCCCGGATGCACAGGGCGTCCCGCTGGGATCTTCTAATGGCCCGGCTGTCTGGCTGGACGTAATCAGCAGCCAGGCTATTTGCCTCTAGCTCCCACCCCGCCATAAAGGTCTCCCCCTTGCTCTCACACAGATTGTGGAGCACACAGCAAGCTGCAATAACGATGGGGATATTGGTTTCACTGAGATCACAGCGAGTGAGTAAGCTTCTCCATCTCCCTTTGAGACGGCCAAAAGCACACTCCACCACCATTCTGCACTTGCTGAGACGGTAGTTGAACAGTTCTTTTTCTGTGTCCAGGGCGCCAGTATAGGGCTTCATGAGCCAGGGCATTAGCGGGTAGGCTGGGTCCCCGAGGATGACTGTAGGCATCTCCACATCCCCAAGAGTTATTTTGTGGTCTGGGAAGTAAATACCTTCCTGCAGCCGTCTAAACAGACCAGCGTTCCTGAACACACGAGCGTCATGAACCTTGCCCGGCCATCCGACGTAGATGTTTGTAAACCGTCCCCGATGGTCCACCAGTGCTTGCAGCACCATTGAAAAGTAGCCCTTTCTATTGATGTACTGGCTGGCCTGGTGGTCCGGTCCCAGGATAGGGATGTGAGTCCCATCGATAGCCCCACCGCAGTTTGGGAATCCCATCGCGGCAAAGCCATCTATGATGACCTGCGCGTTTCCCAGGGTCACTACCTTTGGGAGCAGTACCTTCACGATTGCCTTGGCTACTTGCATGACAACAACCCCCACGGTAGATTTGCCCACACCAAAGTGGTTCGCGACTGACCGGTAGCTGTCCGGCGTTGCAAGCTTCCAGAGGGCTATGGCCACTCGCTTCTGGACAGTCAGGGCTGCTCGCATGCGGGTGTCCTTGCGCTTCAGGGCAGGGGACAGCAACTCACAAAGTTCGAGGAAAGTCCCCTTCCGCATGCGAAAGTTTCGCAGCCACTGGGATTCATCCCAGACCTGAAGCACTATACGGTCCCACCAGTCCGTGCTTGTTTCCCGGGCCCAGAATCGCCGTTCAACAAAATCCACATGCCCCATTGCCACCGTGATGTCCTGGGCGCTGGGGCTCGTGGTTTCTGACAGCTCTGTGCCACTCTCCGACTTCAGGCTCTCACGGCGGTGCCGTAGCCTCCTCGCCCGATTTCTCTGCATCTGCCTCAGGGAAAGGTGTATGATAAGCTGCGAGGTGTTGAGAACGGCCACAAGTGCAGCGATGGTCGCAGCGTGATCCATGATCGCAGTGCTGTGGCGTCCGCGCTGTCACTGACCAGAAAAGTGCGCGAACTGATTTCCCGCCGGCGCTTTCATGGAGGGAGGGAGGGCGTTAGTGACGGACGGATGACGACAAATTTTTTTTACCCAGAAGGCATTGGCGGCTCGACCCAGAATTCCGATGGGCAGCGGGGACTGCGGGAACTGTGGGATAGCTGCCCACAGTGCACCGCTTCCAATATCGACGCTCGCCCCGTTAGTGTGGACTCACAAAGTCGAATTACTGTCCTTAGTGTGTCCTTAGTGTGGACACACACGTTCGACTTTGCAATATCGATTCCACATATTCGATTTAAGTAAAATCGAATTACCCTCGTAGTGTAGACATACCCTCAGACTCTGTGCTTGCGAGTGGGGAAGTATTGCCTCTCAGAGGCACCCAGGGATGGGGTGTAATTTTCCCAGGTTACTGGGTGGGGGCTCGAGCCGGTTCTGTGTTGTATCAATGGAAAGGAACCTCTAGATATTGAACCTGGCCCTACTTGCTGCTGGCTCCACCGGGCAGAAGGGTTACACAAGGCATAGATAATTCCTGCCCCAAAACACCTACAATCTAAAAGACAGGCATAAGATTCCACAGTAGGGATAACTGAACTTCTGTCACACACACAAACATTAAAAGAACATTATTAAGGTTGCAAAGTCAAGCACTCAAAAGTTGGGAAATGCCAGAATGAAGGTAGCCTGTTCAACCTGAATTTTGGCCCCTTTTTGTGTACATATTATAATACAGTCTTTAATTACATGATCACGTACTGTTTTTTCCATAGGACTCCTGCCTCGCTCAGTGCACAGAGCAGACAGAGCTCATTTAATGAGCGGCTATTAATATTTTATTTTCCCTTTGTTCAGTGTATGTACCCATGTCTTATTTACTGCACACTATTCAAACCCTCCTCTGAAGACAATTATTATTTTCTTCAGGGCATTGCTATAGTACTCCTAACTATAGTATGTGAACACTTGACATGTATTCATTTATTTGTCCCACATCTCCGTGAGAAGAGGTGGTATTATCTCCATTCTACAGGTAAGGAACTGAGGCATAGAGGGATTAAGATCAAAAGTATTTGTTAATTTTGGATGCCCAATTTCAGACAGCTAGGACATGGTTTTTCAGAGTACCTAGCATTACATAGTCCTTTATATGTTCAAAGCACAGATCCGATTGTCTACAAACCAGAGGCCAGGGTCTCAAGTTGGGCACCCAGAAAAAAGAGGAACAAACAATTAGTGACCACCTGTGAAAAGTTTGGTTAAGTGAGCTACCTCGCATCAGACAGAACTCTTTGACAGAGGCTTGGATAGAATCTAGTTCTTGAGGGCAGCATTCTACTGCCTTAACCATCACTGTGTCTTCTTTTCCTGCAATCCTCTGCCTCATTCACTATGTTCCAACTTCTGCAACAAATGAGGGAAGGGTCTATAGAAAACAGTCTCCTTCTCTACACAACCCTGATTTTTTTCCCCAGAGCAGGTCCAGCCTGGACACTGAATGAGGAAGGGGTCCTATGGAAAAATACTATTTAATCATGTAAATAAAAACTGTATCATACTGCATAGAGGTTGCACAGACAACCTTCATTCTGGATTTCCTAACTTTTGGGTTTTTGAGCTCTTGACTCTGCAACCTTAATCATGTTTTTTAAAATAGTTTTCCTTTTTGTGTGTGTAATTTCCTAGGTTCCTTAAAAAAAACCTCCACAAACTGAAAAAACAGATTCCATCACGTGGCATCATATTGACACCACACATGGGTCATCGGTAAGGTTGGAAGCTTTAGATCCACAGACCTCTGCCACTTGAGTTAATGGAGTAACAGATGAGTAACTGATAGAAGTAGTAGGTTGTCATCCTCTATGTGGCCCTGTAGTAGAGGGGACGGAGACATTTTGCCATTGGGTTTAACAGATATTTGCTGACAGCAGAGGAATAGTGAGACTCTGAAATCTTGGGTTCTTTTCCAGGTTCTGGGGGAGAGTGTGATCTATTGTTCACTGACCTTTATGCCTCTTCTCTCCGAGCCGCATTGTTCTGCTCTGTCCCCTACAACCTGTCCAGTCATTTCTCTTCCCCACTCCTGACTCCTTGTCCCAGTCCCGGTCCCGGTCTCCTCATCTCTGAGTTCCATTCTGTATTCCTCAGGCTTTTCATCCCAGCCCGTCTCCTTGCCCAGCCAGTTCTTAGTTCACAAGATCAACAAAAGGCCTGGCACAGAGCAACCCACCTGCCAAATCCCAAGTCCCTGCTCAAAAGCATGGGGAAGCTAAAGCTTCTAAAAAACAAAGTTACCAGAATTTTTTAACATGGGCAAAACAAAGTATTTTCCCATAGCCTGGTTCTAGAAATGGCTGAACTCTTTTGACTGAAATTTTCCAAAATAGTCCAGACTGTGGAAAACACCAAGCATGGAAAATTTCAGTTAAAGCTTCAGTTAAAAGTTCCTGAAAACTGGCTTATAATGGAAAGCCTCAGTAACCCTTAATAATAGGTAGTGCTACCAGCCCTGTCCATAGTTATTCTGAGTTCATAGTAACAATGCATCAGCACCAAGATAGACACAAGTGTTTAGCTGTTTGTTTTTTGGAGGCAGAGGAGTGCATTTCTGAAAAGTTGGCCCTATACGTATATGAAAAGATTGAGTGCAGCTGAATTGAACTATTTGACCTCTGTTTTCTGAGGGTTCTTTGACTCTACAGTTTTAATCATAGAATATTAGGGTTGGAAGAGACCTCAGGAGGGTAAGGACCAGAATGCACCAGAAAGGGTCTACTTTAACATTTCTTAGAAATCAGAATCTCATTCCACAGGATCTCCAACTAGCTTCTACTCCTGCAGAAACCACCGCATGTGCGTAAGCCAGAGAGTATTGCTAAATCTGTCCCTAATAGATTTTCTGTGGCCCATGGCCTGACTATTGGAATTATGTAAACTCCTGGGCCTTTCCTGTGTTCTATCATTCCCTGAGATCTGATTCTGGTTACTATGTAAGCAACACTAGACGCATAAAGCATTTTTTAAAAAAGCCCGAGCTTGATCAATTTATGATTATTTCTACTGGTTATTTAACTCTCAAAGAATGCAAAACTGCTACTCCGTTAAATTACATTAAAGTCTGGTTTTCTTCAGGAATGGTTTTGCCTGGCAGACTTGCCTCACTTAGGTAGGCCCCATGGGAGTGATGTACTCATTACATGTGGATCTAGGAGAAGCAGCCATTCACTCTCCCTGAATATTGCTTAAATTAAAAAAACAAAAACAAACAAAAAACCCTCTCAAGGGGGTGAGATTTTTCTGACAAAACTTCATCCAAATGAGGAAATCAGGTGCTATGTAAGGGTGAATTTACCCATGAAACAGTAGGTCAGCAGAAGGTCCTCCACCCCTCTTAGGGCCCATGTGAAGGCTGGGAGTCCACAGCTGCATACTTCCTACGTATTGTGGAAAGGATTGTGACAGGTTTGGCAATTTTCTTCAATATCCTTGACAAACCTTATTGAATTAAGTCTAAGTATCTAGGGAGCTCATTGTATTAAAAATGCCAATGTTTAAGTGTTATTGTGGGACTGTATGTAACTTCTCTAGGAGACGTGATTAGTTTAAACCTTGGGAAGTGTGATGAGCATCAAAGAACTCTTTGAAACAATGTGGTAGACAGACAAAGCTAAGTGGGGTGCCTAAGAAATAATTGGGAGGAGGGGAAGACAAGTTCTCACTTCTGCTGATTACCTGGTATGTGAGGACCAGACCAGAGACCCAGGCTGGATAAAAGAATGTCTCCCAGATACATGGGGTGCTTGTGCTGAGCTAACAGCTGTTATGAACTGGTGACCACCGAAAAACCCCTTGGTGGAGTTTGAAGGACTGTTCACCTGCCAGAGACCTTTTTGGAGTTGGGGTGATCTCTGGAAAGCTGATCAGCACATGTGCAGGTTCTTTTATTGTTTTCATATGTTTTCTCTGTAATGCTTTTACCTTCAGAATAAATGTGCTTGCTTAGAAAGGGCTATATGGTGACTTAACTGTGGGAAGTTATACTCTGAGGAAAAGGCAAAGCAGGCCTGCTTAGGCAGTCTGACTTGCTGGGGAATTCACAATACAGTTAGGGAACTATGCAGCCTGGAAATACCCTCATCAGGAGGGAGAGAGAAGTGTTTCTGCCCAAGAGAGGAGACTCTGAGGAGCCAGAAACCCAGGTGCTCTTGGTGGACCATAGAGGGAGAGTACATGTGCAGTTGCCCTGAAGTATGACAAGGGTATCTACTGTCTCTGCATAGGCTGGCCTAGAATGCCACAATAGGGATGTACCAGGGGCTTTACGTGGACATATATGGAGATCTAGTGACCCCAGGGGCCTGCACACTGGCACAGAGTCTGTGGCTGCTATTGTAGCCCACAGGCTGGACTAGCAGCTGCTGGGTTAGAGAAGTGGGCTGTGTGGCAGCTTTGTACCTAGCCATGGATTCATGCCCCTGGATGCTCCCCACTCCACTTGCATAGGGCTCAGATACTCTGACTTTTTGCAGGTACAGAGGATTTCAGTCACAAAGAACATGGCTTTCTGTGCTTACTAACTTATAAAGACAGTAAATGGGTTTTAGCTAGGCTTGATTTATCAAAACCAATACATAAAATCCTGCATTATACGGACTCAAAAATTTAACAGCTCAGGAGAAAAGTCTGGAATGCCTTTTGGAGTTAGCTTCTGCCTTGGTCCATGAAAATGATTCTGCCTTGTCTGGCGGTGGCTGTGTTCCTGCAGGTCCAGTTGTGTGAGTTGCTGAGTGCCTCTGGTGCAGGATTGGGATTCAATCCCACATTTCTCAGACATTGGATAAACAGAAGGTAGCATGGAAGAGGAGGCCTGTGATGTTAAGTCCTGTGTGAAGAATTTCATAGGGCTGGGCTAAGACCATAGGCTCCTTCGACATACCAATAACATGAGTCTTTATTATGCAGCCAACCATTCACTTCTCATACCACACTGGCCATGCTCCATCACACAGCATGTACATTATATACTCATTTTCCAAAAAAGAAAGTAAACCTGAATACTCAGCCTCGAAGCAGGAGGGGAAGTGTGTGTGCACTGTAATCAGGTACAGTATCAATGTTTTCAGTCTCTGCAGGGATGCAGGCTCCCAATACCCATAGCATACTTTTCATTATGTTTCCCTCCTCCTTTCTTTGCATTATAAAAAGCCCAGATTTTTTTTTCTCCCAAATTTGTGTTGTGTTTACAAAGTGGATTGGAAATGTAAGAGTGTGTAATGCAATCCAGAGGATTTCCGTACATACTTAGCTCCTTAGTCTTCAAGATTTGGCCCTTTATTAAATTCTTACTCAGGCAAAATTCTGAGGCTAATGGGAGTCAAAAATTGAAGTCAGTGGAGTTTTTCCTGAGTAAAGGTCAAGTTTTCAAAAATTTGATTCAGAGTTTGCAGGTGGAAATCTTGCTTGCCCATACAGCATATAACTACAGCATCGCATAAGCGTGTGTTCAGGCTTAGCAGCTGCTTCTCCTGAGGTCAGAATAAATCACAGGAACATTGACTATATCAGTCAGGCCCACAGAATTACCTTGGTAAATTGATTGCATCATACAGTGAATGCTGAATACTTACGTTACAATTGCATTTGAGTTCCACCTACAAAATCTGGATCCATCTTTCAAATGCTCCAGAATTCCAGGTGAGTTCATAGCTAGGCCACTTACATTGAGACCCAGATCCAAGTTCAGATTTTTGAACCTGGCCCATCCCCACAAAATTCCAAGGTCTTTTGTTCTAGAGTTTTGGTTCGGACCCAATTCTAACACTAATGGAGATTCCCAGTGTGAGTGGTAGGAGTAGTGGTGAGAACTTGAGGGAGCGGAAGTGTTGAAGGTCATGAGACCATTTTATATGGTCTCATGACTCTGAGAATAGAAAGCAAAGTAGACTGTAAAGTGAAACAGAAAACGTTCAGTCCAAAGCTGAAGAGTGTGGGCAGTTTAAACCTCGGGACCTGAGCACATTTCTAGTTTATTCTGGGGAACAAAAATTCTCAGTGGTTTGAAGGCACAAATTCTAGGTAAGGACATTACCAATTGGCACTATCTTGGACATTATATTGCTTCTGGTATAAAAATAAGCCTCATGAGGTTCATTGGTAGAACTGCGTAGGGAGGGAACTTGCATAGTGCCTGAATACTGCCTGGATCTGGCGGGGGCTTCCCATTCTGGAACAACAAATTCACACACACAGTTTGAAATTAAGAAAAAAATTGTCCCAGCCCACCAAAATCCAGGGAGCTGCAAAATTCTTTTTATGGAATGTAAATCCCTCCTTCCAGTATTGATATGCCTGAAGCTTTGTACAAAGAGTTAAGTTATTGTATATTTTAGTTTTTTAATTGACTCCATATCTGCTGGCAGCAGAATAGACATTGATCTGTTTTTTTCCTTGCTTTATTTAGGAAAATACAGCACATAGTGTTTACTCTGCCTCCATACAGCATTACTTTGTAGGGTGAAAGGGAGGGCAAGACCACAGTGAAGAATTCCCTCATTGTCAATTTTAAAGGCTTCATAATAAATGTTACTTTTTTTGGATTGGAATCTGAAATGTTTTCTCGACAGAGTTTTTCTTAACTTTTTGTACTCAGATGGGATTTTATAGACTCCTTTTAACTTTGTCCCTGTTGATCATTTATACGTTTCCTCCCGGGCACCAATTACTTGACCGGGTACTTGGAGGACATTGAATCTGATTTCTATTAAAGCTGAGTTTTAAAGATTAAATTGATGTGTGGTTGTTAACTGAAATATACCTTTTATGTGAATAGGCATAATTCTGCCTATTGGCATCAATGGCAAAACTCCCATTTTAGTGGGAGCAGGATCAGAACCCATCCCCTTAATTCTGCATCCCCTACTGAATCAGAACTCTCATTGAATTAAGTAGGGATTGGGCCCAATCCAATCACATGTGCTATAAGAACCAAGAGAGATGGATAACTGGAATTGGCGTTTTTCATGTATACAAATGTAAATATCCACTGAAGTCAACACAGTTGCACTGGGGTCAGATCAGAATCAGGCTCATAAACTTTATAGTGCTTATTTCCTGATGACTAACTGTGTTGGATCACCTTATTTTAAAGCTGGGCTCCTCTCTGTCTCCTAGTGAAAGTGTAGTGAACTCTAATTGCTCAAGAGCCTGATGGGTTTTTTTGCAATAGGTATGGCCTGCTAGCATGGAGGTTATGTACTGATGCGTGACTTTCCATATTCACTTAGGGTGATAGTGCCTCCTGTAGTTTTATCAATCTCTCCAAGGCCACAGCTTGCCACCAGAGTGTCTAAATAGCACCAGTCCTTTTCTGGGTTACTCTTGGTTTCCTCTGAAAACCATCCAAACTCTGTTTGTTGTGACAATTTTTTTCTTTTAGTGTTTCTGTAGTTTAAGGTCTCTGTGTTTATTGCAGGCGGCCCTGGGAAAATGTCTCCTGCCTGTGTATTGTGCTTGAACAGGCTTCAGCAGTTGCATGCTTAAAATACGGCTTTTGGCCTTTCTTGTTTTACGTTGAGTGTGTTTAGTAGTTACTCACTGACAAAGATTCCACTGTATGTAATGCTTTGAGCATCACCAGCCCTTTTGAAGGCTCAAAGCTATAACACAAGTGGAAGGTTTTGCTCTTAACGAATGATTAGAAATTGAAACATGGATTGTCTTTTAGGTAAAGTTAATACTGAGGTTCTAGGCATTCTTGAAATGACCAAAAATGATAACGCATGTTTCCTTCACTTCTCTTTAAGTTCTAACACTTCCTTTGAAAAAGAAACCATGTTACCCTTAATAGTATGCAAACCACCCACAGTGCTTAACGAGACAACTGCGGAATTGCTGGGGTCATTGTATATGCGTACAGCAGAATAACAAACTGCTGTAGTACTTCTTTTGCTTGTTTTGCTGAGCGCTACCTTGGAGATCTGCATTATCATCTCAGTGCCACAAACAGTGCCATGCAGAATATCACTGGGTGTCCTGTACATTCATCAAAGTAGAATTTTTAGTCTGGATGTTCAGCTGTAACTTAAAACTAGTTCACATTTTACCTAAAAAAGTAAAATCAGCGGAGATGCACACTGTTTATGACTCAAATCTGTGGCATGCCCCAAACCTGCCTTGATTGGAGCTCATCCTATTTGCGTGTTTCTTTTCATAAAAATGTAGTCAAAGCTAGAGGAGACCTTCTTTGCTCTGTGAGGATATGTATGAAGATTCTGAGGCTTTGGTTCCCTGGTACATTTAGAGTTTGAACTTTGTGCGTTACAGGCAACATACTATTTTCCAATAAGCCTATTATGTCCATTTCCAGTGTACTCTTTGCTAATCCCAGTAGATTAGCATGAACCTATTGAGCATCAAACTCCAACCTTGCTTATGACTTCACAATTAAATTTGACCATGGGAAAGCCGGGGTTTTTTAAAGCCCAGAATTGGACGGCTAATGTAGAAAGTCTAAAGGTTTCGGAGCCACTTTTGTGGTGGTGAGTAGGGGTGTGTGTGTGTGTGTGTGTGTGTGTGTGTGTGTGTAGATTGAGAATAAGGATAAATAATGTGTTTACTCTATGCTTTTCATCCCCTCCCTCCCATTAGATGCGTTTTTGCTCTAGGGCACTGTGAGCCAATCCTTTTTCTGTGCCAGAGAAGGGCAAACTCACCTCCACTGAGAAAAAAAACCCAGATTTAACAGGGGGAAGAAAAGCAAAATCAGTTAAAATCCATTTTATTGACATCGGTTTTGGCCCTCCAGGTACCTTGAATAGGGTTTTCAGAGTTCATATTCCAGGCACCATGCCCTGTGGCCTGCTGTTGGCCCAAGGCTATGTCCCGGAACATAAAGGTGGCCCATGCACCCCATGGTTGTGCTCTTTCAATTGGCCTTGTTTGTAAGGGGCTAGACTTTGACAGGCTCTTGTGCGGGCGTGGGCTGGTGGAGAGCGTGAGTGTGTGAGGAGCCTTCCCATGTCAGTTGCAGCCTCTTACCTGGGGGAGAAGAGGGGAGACTCCCTCTGCCCACCTTTAGAGATGAACGGCTCCCCAAAGATGGAAGGTGGAACAGAGGGAAGCGAGGGCCACGCCTTAATTCCCCCTCTCTCTCCAGTGGCCCATGAACAGGGCCGCTGCACAGGGCCGCCCAGAGGGGGCAATTTGCCCCAGGCCCCCACGAGAATATACTCAACCGGCGGCACTTTTACTGACGGGGCGGCGCTCCGGGTCTTCGGCGAGTCCTTCACTCGCTCTGGGTCTTCGGTGGCACTTTGGTGGCGGGTCCTTCACCTTCAGTGCTGCTGAACACACCCTGAGCGAGTGAAGGACCCGCTGCCGAAATGCCGTCGAAGACCCAGAGTGCCGCCGGGTGAGTAAAAATTAAAAAGGCGCTTAATTAATTAAAGGGCCCCCGAAATTGCTTTGCCCCAGGCCCCCTGAATCCTCTGGGGAGCCCTGCAGCTGCACAAGGACGGCGCAGACTCCACAGTCCCCCATGCATGTGGATCTGCTTGGGGAATGGAGGAAGGGGGAAGGGGAAGCAGTTGTCTTCATGAGGCGCAATCCCTGCCTGAGCTGCTGTGGGGTAGCATGGCTCTGCTGTATGCTGGTGGGTAAAAGCCAGTGTGGCCAAAAGCATTTAAATTGGGAGGAGAATTTCCAAGCGATTGCTGGGTCCATTAGTGAGAGCTTTAACTAGAGAATTACCTCTGCTGAAGAGCACTATACAAATAAACATTGCAAACATCACCCCTCCTTCTGCTTTGAATGAGTTTTCAGCAGGCTTTGAATTAACCAACTGTCCAATTATATGAAGACATGGTTTTCAGGAGCCATCCAAAATATAATTAGTGGTGGCTCAGCTGATTCAATGAGTGTGGGAGGGGAAGAGTGGTGCTTCTGCATCTTAAAGAAGCAGCACATAGTGTAACCCATCCCTAGCATCTGAAGAGAATATGCAACCAACTTGACTAAGAGGATGTACAAGTGGCAGGGATGGTCTTGTGGTTAAAGCAAAGGGGTGGGAATGGGGAGACTTGGTTTCTAGATCTGGCTGTGCCTCAGACGCTATATGAGACATGGGAAAGTTAGTTAGGGGCACATCTAGGGCTGGGTTCTGGTAGCTTCTCGGTGGATACTGCCATTCCGTTAGTCTCTGCAGGCCCTTATGTTGTGGTCCTGCTGAGGAGAGGAGGTTGGGGATTGTATTGACCAGTGTTCTGCCATTGTCACACAACTGTCTTCACCAAGGGACTTGCCAGCCAAGTTGGTTTGCGCTATTAGTGCTGGTAGATCCCTTGGTAAACTCGGTTACGTTTTGCAGTGGTGGTCTTGAGGCATTTCATCGGGGTATGTTTTGAGGCATCTCCAGCATTTTTTAACAGTCTCCTTTATCTTGTGTAGGACAAATGAAAGATGCGTCATCCCTGGACTGCCTTTCTGAATACTGTCCCCAGTTGGGGGTTGGGCATTTACAATAGGAAATGAAATTAATACTTGCCCTCTGAAACGTTTATCCAGTTGATATATGGCTTTTTGTTACCTCATCTCCTGTCCGTTTACAAGATATCCCATCAGGACATGGGTTACAGGTTTCCCACAAAGCTTTCTTACATGCTAGATATTTAAAAGAACAAATGCACTTTTTTTTTTTTTTAATAGTCAGGGGTATCTGCTGTAATTCTTGGACTGGGAAATAAGCTGACCGGAATCTTTTCGATGCAGATGGCAGTGGTTCAGTTACAAGTATTAGTGTTATTTTTTGCCAAATAACCAAATTAACATTGAGTAGTTTGGCTCAATGCTGAAAAATTCACTTTTTGGAAGCCAATTAGGAATTTTTTTTTTTTTTTTAAAGCTCTGGCACTAGTTGCAAGGGCCTCAAAATTGGAAGAAATAAATTTGGATGCTCTTCAAAGAACATTTTGCTGTGGTTCTGTCGTTTTTAACTTTTTACCTTGCTGTTCTTTCTCCCTGCCTCTTCCCTCGGGAACTTAAGGTAAATGATTGATATTCTCTCTCTCTCTTTTTAAATCTACCTTGGCTAGACTCCTCCAAAGTTGAAATATTTACCAAAAGGGAAGTCACAAAGGGGTGGAGGGAAAAAGGAGACATTAGAAGCAAAAACATCAACGCTCAGCACTCCAGGTTGGCGACTTGGTCGGGGATGGAATTTGAATTGTTTGTAGAACGTATTGAGATTTAGGACTGGGGAAAAAGGTGAATTCCCTGCACTTCACATGCTTTCAAGGGGAACTTTCATCATGCTGTTGTTTGTGTTATGCTAGTGTCTTAGGGGCCCCATTCTTGGTTAGGGGCCCTATTGTGCCAGGTGCTGTACATGGTAAGAGAGATGGAAGGTGCATACAGTCTAAGAGCATACAGTCTAAATAGACAAAGGGTGGGAAGAGAAACGGAGAGAAGTGAAGTGCCTTGCCCAAAGTCGTACAATAGGTCAGTGGCTGGTCTGGAACCCAGCTCTCCTGGCTTCTAATCCCTTGCCCTATCTGCTAGACCACGCTGCCTCTGCAAGGCCATTACACCAAATAGGAAAACAGGGCATGCAGTGACCTCATACCCAAGCATAACCAAACATTCTTGATGGATGGTATTATTTATAGTAGGGATTGGGTTTTAAAGCAGTGCTGAGCTGTTGTTTCCCATTGCTTGGAGTGGCTGCGTCTGTGGGTCAAATGTCTAGCCTGGCTTCCAATTGTGTAGGTCCAGCTTTGCAGTTCAACAGATTGACTTTAACGGGAGGTGACTCAGGCCTGCCCAGGTGCCACCTCTAGGTGCACTAGTGAATTGGTTCTGTATTTACTTGTACTGGTAGGCATTCAGTTCTGAGAATGGATCCAAAATTCTGGCTGCCCTCCTGCAACTTTATTGGAGCTTGTCCCAAGCTTTGGGGTCTAGAAGTGGGCAGGAAATCTCTGTGGGACTAACTTTCATTTGAGAGTCTCTTGTACCCTTTCTTGATTCTGGGTGGATTCGATGCCCAAACAGAACCAGCTTCTCCAGCCGAAAATAAACACAGATTTAACTAGAAATTTTCAGAGCTTAAATTGGTTTGGCTTAAGCCTGGGGCAAAAGTTTGAGGCATTTTTTTCCCCTTAGGAATAATTCTTTAGCTATTAAGGCCAGATTGTTCTGTGAGGAGGCGTTATGAGGGAAAGAAGCTCTGTGAGGTTTAGCCCTGGTGCGGGGAATTGGGTGTATCCCAGTGGAATGGGAATGGGATCACTAGTCCTGTGGTTTATAAGATCTCTGGGATCCACTGTAAGCCTTGAGGCTGCCATTTTGCTTCTAGGCCCCTCTGCCCGCCATTCAGGAGTTCTCTGCCTTATACTGCTCTCGGGACCCTGTCTAAATGGAGGTTTCACAGCCTGGAGACGGAAGAGTTATTCTAGATTCCATTCAACAGCTTCTCAGGAGACTTCCTGCAGAGGTGGAGGAAGGACATTGCCCTGTAGGACCAAGCCAAAGGTTTACGTTCTCCAAAAGCAGGTGCAGTTTTTGTTATCAGGATAACAGGTTGGGTTGCTTATTTTGAGGCACCCTGACATAGTGGACTGAGCCCTGTGCTGGCATAAGGGGACCCTGAGTCCTAATCCCAGCTCTTTCACCGATTCATGAAGTGGCCCGGGTTGAATAAATTAGGCCCACCTTTTTCTTTCAAATCTGAATGGGAGATTCACTTTCTGACTCCCACCACACCATGAGTTTGGTTCTGGGCTGGGCTGTTTTGTACATCACTGTGGACAACATTGTGCCAGATCCGTTGTGGCAGGACTCTGCTTGCAGCCCAAGGTGCAGGAAGTTGCATCTCTGATGTTAAGTTTGATATTCAGGAGGCCCAGCAAAGCGGTTGAAAATTTTTGTTAAGACTGTGTGAGTCTTTAGTGCTGCGTAAGGAGGGGTTAATGAGAGAGTACATGATGTTATCCTGTGTCAATAGAAATACATAGGCCTTCATCTGGGAGACAGGGCCGGTGCTTGATGCGCAAGCTGGGAGACAGGGCTGTGCGTGGGAGTAAAGATTCTACCTCCCTGTTGCTACCTGGATCTGGGGTACTGGTCCTCAGCACAGAGGGCCCTCCGTTCAGCTGCTCCTTCCTCCTGAGCAGGTGGATGGGGAAGAGCGGGGGAATAGATGAGTCATGACTTCACTCCTGTTTGTGCCAACCAGGGGGCTAGGTGGATTCAATGTGGGCTAATCTGCATGTGATAATGGGCTAACACATACTTCTCCCACGAGTAGGGAGAAAACGCGCCTCAGAGGGGTGTCTTTGGAGCACAGCTCCTTCTGGGGCAATGCAGTTCATGCACCACCCCTCACTCAGGGCTGTGCTAAGGGCATGATCTAGCCTTTAATTATTATTTTTTAAATCCCCAACAAACGCCGTCTGGCCTGCTGTACAGCCACTTGTTCTGAAAATGATTCCAGTGTTTTTTATTAAGCTGAGTGATGCTGATCCACTTAAAACAAAACCCCAAAGACTTCTCTGGAAGAGTTAATAACTTTTTTTTTTTATATATATAAAGCGAATTTCCTCCCCAACCATTTGTGCATTTTTTACGAATCATTAAGGGAGTTTCCTCATTCTGTGATGTCAAGAGTCACCCAGATCAAAGCATTTACTGATATTACAATTAAGCACTCCACAACATTAAACTCACTTTCCACACTGTAATTTTTATAATGAGTCGGAAAGGAGCTTCAAGGTTTGATTGCATTCCAACTGTGGCGCCAGATCCTGATTTCTCATTAGCTCCTACACCGAGGTTTGTGCAACACTGAAGTTAATAAGGAGTCTGAATTAATATTAGGCTGGCAGGCAGCCAGTTGAATAGTGTGTGATGGAGTACGTGCTTATGGGATGACAGTACAACGATATGTTATGTTCAGGAGAAGGTATCAGCTTTCAGGATAAGAACCTTGCAGTCCTTCCTACCTCCCCCAAAAAACTTTCTGAAGCAAACCAATAGGCTGTGCATACCAAACAATATTGCACCCTGCTTTATGATTTTACGTAAGTATATAAAATAGAGAGATTACACGTAATTAAGGGAGAAGGAAGCTTATCTGAAGATAAATATTTCAGTAAAGTAGCAGAGGAAAAGAGAAGTAAACATCTTCTCTTACTGAGTGATATAATTCAGTATTGATTATCATTGGAGAGTCTTCCATTGGCTTCCTTGTAGGTATCTAGAGGGAATACTAAGTGCTCACCAAATGGAAGGGTCATTGGATTGCCTTAGGTAGTACTATAAGTGAGAACAATCGTAGGTGTCTGCGCAAGCGTGTGTGTGTAGAAGGTGGGTCGGGGGGACATGTGGGTATGTGTACTCCCACCAAAGTTAATGGAAGTTACATTAATGCGTTGGGCCAGATTCTGATTTCATTTATACTGATGTAAATCCAAGAGGACCTAGCCGTATTGCAGATTTACATGTATGTAGCTAAAATCAGAATCTGGCTCAGTGAGAAGAGACTAGGTCCCTGGAGAGTTGGTAATCTAAAGTTGGTCTGAAATGTTAGCCTGCATGGATTTCTCTGCATAGCGGGATAGCTATGGT
>NW_020714957.1:0-2485 GCF_002925995.2 Terrapene triunguis | reverse complement strand
TGCTCGTTAGAAAATTGTTTAGCCATTCTTTGTGTGTGTGAGGATGCAAGTGTGTGAGTAAATAAGAAGAGATGCCAGCAGCGGATGGGCATAATCACCAAAGAGGGAGTGAAGAAACGAAGACGTCAGTATTATCTTGTCCTGGTGGCCAAAAAGTGCAGATTAACAACCCTAAAGTACAAAGGTATTTGCCCCAAAACAAGAACAAAATACCAGATAAGAAGGTGAAAGATGGTTATGTATACAACTAGTTCTGTGGTAAACAATGCAAGCATGACACAGCAAGACCCATAGACTTGCTTGAGAACTAACTATTATAAAAGATGGGTGAGAACAACAGAGCTTTGGGTTTGTTCTGCATTAACAACGGAGCATCAGACGTGTCCGACTTGAGGCCCAGCTCCCTCCTTGTGTTCAGTCTAGCTAGCCACTAGGCTGACTCGAGCAACGATAAGAACTGGGAACTATAACACAGGCTGCAGAATCTTTGTGGTGTGTGTGCGTATGTAGATACATATACTGATTTTGATACTTGTTTAGTGTTTTAAATAAACGCGTTGTATTGCCTTGTCCCCTGAAAAAGATTCTGTGAGTTTTTATAAGCATAACAGCAGTTCCCACTAAGGTGCATCAGAGCAGGATTTTCTCCTGCGCACAGTACAATATCTGCAGAAGTTATTCCTTGACCTCTTTATGCCCTACAAGATTGACCTAGGCCTGAGGACAGGGCCTCTGTGCATCTTGAAAAGTCAGTAGGCTCCCTTCCCTCAGTCTCAGTTGTTGCTATTGATTTCAGCAATATAGGCTGCCATGCCAGTTAAGCTGCATGTGCATACATGGTCCTATGCATACAGTCTGGGGCAGATGTGCCTGGAGTTTGAGGGAGAGGAATCCTCTCTTGGAGTATGTTTACACAGCATTTTGGAGCGAGCCTCCCTGCCTGCATCAAGTGACTTGAGCTAGCAGGCCTTGCACTAGCACTCCAAAAACAGCACTTTGAAATTGCAGTTTAGGGATCCAAAGCCTGCAGAACCGAAGTTCCAGTCCAAGCTGCCACTTCAAAGCACAGTCTGTACAGTGAGCCCCACGAGCCCAAGACTTTTGACCAGGTTGGGCGGCTTGCTCCATAATGCTATGTGAACATACCCTATGGGGGATTCATCTAACCAAAAGGCTGGAGTAGACTCTGCTGCCCCCTTTTGTGGCAATAGTGAATTTTTGGCCCTGTCTCCTGGTCCACCCATATCTCCCCTCTCCACTCCCCCCACAGTGACATGTACGGGGCCTCAGTAGAGCACCCCAGAACTACACTGGCCCTCTGCCCAGGGAGTCTCCACATCTATGGAGGAAGGGACAGGATTTGCCCTCTGATGAGCTGAGTGAACAAATCTATGTGTGCTCAGTATGTGGTTTTAAAATGTGCCTAACTAAGTCAAATCAAGACCAGTTTCCTTTGGAACAAGGCCTTGCACTGTTCCTCAAGCCAGATGTCAAGTTGCAGATCTCAGCCACTGTGGTAATAGGATTGTTTTTAAAAGGCTGTAAGAAATTTGCTATTGCTGAAAAAGTGTTTTCTTTCTTGCTTGCTCTCTCCTTTCTTTTCTCTCCCCCCCCATTCAAAAATGGCTAAGTTGTTTATCAGATCAAATTTCCACTCCCACCCTCTCCTTCCCAAACCATATTAGTGAACAAACCAGCTATGGGAAATGTCAGCTTCCAAAAGTGAATGTTTCAGAAAGATGCAAGCAACTAATGACAGGATTAAAATAGAAATAGTTGTGCAACCTTAAATCTGGAGCAACATGATTAGCACCCCACTATAAATAATTATATCCCCTCTGCAAGGACCAAGCATATCTAATAATGGGTGTTGCCACAATAGGTTCTGGGGAAGGTATGAGTATCCATATCATAACCTTATCCCAGTTTGATTGCTAATCCATGGGCCATACCATAGGACTTCATGAGGGAGAGTAGGACTTTGACCTCACTTTCTTCCTGCCTCTCCGCAATGCTTGAAATGCTGTATCTCATTCAATGGCATTTGACAGATGGGACCATAATGTTCTTATCTGTAAACTTCAGTCCCTAGGATTGGCAACTGAACATGTTAGTAACTAAAAAAATTACAGACCAGATTGTGCCTAGCTCTTGCCCAGGGCTCCCAGAAGGTTGAGGTAAGCTAATGAATAAGTGAGTTCTGCAAGTTGTCAGAGAGCAGTTCCCACATTTCTAAGTAATGGTACAGGAACCATGGCAGGGGTATCCAGGAGGCATTGTGACTCAAATCGTCCCACTGAGGCACAGGTCCTTCTTTGCTTGCCCCTTGCTCTGGGGGTAGACAGGGAGAGCTAAGTAATCTGCTATTGGCCTATGCCAGTAACACCATTACAATTGACTGCACTGCCTTGTGTATGTGTGTATGTGTGTGGGTGGGGGGAGACCAGGAGCCACCCTCCTGCTCCAGATGGGAGATGTACAGAGT
>NW_020714956.1:0-1252 GCF_002925995.2 Terrapene triunguis | reverse complement strand
AAACCTATCTGTAACGCTGTGTCAGGAGGAATCCTTTTGCCCACCATATAAATGCAGCCACCTCTTCGGTGCGATGTATCAGCTCTTTGACAATGCACAGCAACACTAAACTTAGGGTTACCATACGTCCGGTTTTTCCTGGACATGTCCGGCTTTTCGGCAATCAAACCCCTGTCCGGGGGGAATTGCCGAAAAGCCAAACATGTCCGGGAAAATGCCGGCCGGGCACTTCCTCTCCCGCGGCTGCTCTGCTCCGCTCCTCCCCTCTCAGACTTTCAGAGCCGAGCTGCCCGAGCCAGCGCTACCGGCTTTGGGCAGCCCCCCTTGCCTCCGGACCCTGAGCCGCCGGCCCGGCACTTCCCTTCCCGGGCTCCAGCTGAGCTGCTCCGCTCCTCCCCTCTCAGACTTTAAGAGCCGAGCTGCCCGAGCCAGCGCTACTGGCTTCGGGCAGCGCCCCCTGCCTCCGGACCCCGAGCCGCCGGCCAGGCACTTCTCCTACCCGGCTCCAGCTGCTCTGCTCCGGCGGCTCGGGGTCCGGAGGCAAGGGGGGCTGCCCGAAGCAGGTAGCGCTGGCTCGGGCAGCTCGGCTCTTAAAGTCTGAGAGGGGAGGAGCGGAGCAGCTCAGCTGGAGCCCGGGAAGGGAAGTGCCTGGCCGGCGGCTCGGGGTCCGGAGGCAGGGGGGGCTGCCCGAAGCCGGTAGCGCTGGCTCCGGCAGCTTGGGGGAGTCTACACTAGTGGAGTGCCTGACTCTAGAATTGGTGCAGCTGTTTCGTGTGGCTGGGAGGGAGGAGGGGGAATGTGGGGAGCTCAGGGGAGGGAGCGGAGACTTTGGGGAAGGGGTTGGAATGGGGGCAGGGAAGGGGCGGAGTTGGGCGGGGCCGGGGGCGGGGAAAAGGGTGGGACTGGGGAGGGGAAGGGGCGGAGTTGGGGCGGAGCCGGGCCCCCGTAGAGTGTCCTCTTTTTTCAATGTTCAAATATGGTAACCCTACTAAACTGCACTTTAGGAGGGACATTTAAGAATAATTTCTTCCATTGAATCTTCAGGGGGCATTTATGTTGGCAGAATGTCATTCCCTGAGTTGGTATTTGGCCAAAACCCTGGGGATGCCACTTTTATTCCATCTTGCAAGAAGTGCATTGGGATCTTTAAATGACCCGTTAAAGGGTTAAGTATCAGATCTCATTGAAAAGATGGCGCCTCTAATAGCAGAGTGTCGCCAAGCACTGCAGCTGGAACCTTGATTCAATGCTG
>NW_020714955.1:0-1444 GCF_002925995.2 Terrapene triunguis | reverse complement strand
GGCTGACTGTTCTGCAGCTCCCCCACATACCCTGAGGCACCCCCCCCGCGGCAGCTCCCCACACCCCTGGCCCGGGGAGCCATGCGGCAGCTCCCCACCCCAGCTGCCCTCTGCTATGCCCCCTCCCCAAGCACACCATTGCTGCTCCACTTCTCCCACCTCCCAGGCTTGCGGCGCCAATCAGCTGTTTGGCACCGCAAGCCTGGGAGGGGAGGAGAATTAGAGCGGGGGCGGCGTGCTCAGAGAGGAGGCGGAGCAGAGGCTGAGCTGGGGTGGGGAGCTGCTGCACGGCTCCCCAGGCCAGCGGGGTGGGGAGCTGCCGCGGGGGGAAATTGGGAGCACCGCTTTTTGGCGCCCCCAAAT
Source organism: Terrapene triunguis (assembly GCF_002925995.2). Lineage (NCBI taxonomy): Eukaryota > Metazoa > Chordata > Testudines > Emydidae > Terrapene > Terrapene triunguis. The sequence continues at coordinate 1,081 of NW_020714955.1, read as the reverse complement.
CTTGGCGCCCTAGGCAACCACCTAGTTCGCCTTAATGGTAGCACCGGCCCTGCCCCATATTGCCACGATTTTTCAGAAATAATGGCCAATGGCTCTGCAATCACATCAGCCAACTCCCTCAGCACCCTTGGATGCATTAGATCTGAACCCATGGACATGTGCACATCCAGCTTTTCTAAATAGTCCTTAACCTGTTCTTTCACCACTGAGGGCTGCTCACCTCCTCTCCATACTGTGTTGCCCAGTGCAGCAGTCTGGGAGCTGACCTTGTCTGTGAAGACCGAGGCAAAAAAAGCACTGAGTACTTCAGCTTTTTCCACGTCATCTGTCACTATGTTGCCTCCCCCATTCACTAAGGGTCTCACACTTTCCCTGACCTTCTTGTTGCTAACATACCTGTAGAAACCCTTCTTGTTACCCTTCACATCCTTTGCTAGCTGCAACTCCAGTTGTGCCTTGGCCTTCCTGAATACACCCCTGCATGCTCTAGCAATATTTTTATACTCCTTCCTAATCATCTGTCCAAATTTCCACTTCTTGTAAGCTTCCTTTTTGAGTTTAAGCTCACCAAAGATTTCACTGTTAAGCCAAGCTGGTTGCCTGCCATACTTGCTGTTCTTTCTGCACTTCGGGATGGTTTGTTCCTGCGCCCACAATAAGGTTTCTTTAAAATACAGCCAGCTCTCCTGGACTCCTTGCCCCCTCATATTATCTTTCCAGGGGAACCTGCCCATCACTTCCCTAAGGGAGTCAAAGTCTGATTTTCTGAATTCCAGGGTCCATATTTTGCTACTCTCCTTTCTTCCTTTTGTGAGGATCCTGACCATCTCATGGTCACCGCTACCACCCACTTCTACTTCCCCTACCAATTCTTCCCTTTTTTTTTTTTTTAGCAGCAGGTCAAGAGGAGCATGGCCCTAGTCGGTTCCTCCAGTAGTTGCCCAGGAAGTTGTCCTCAACACTGTCCAAAAACTTCCTGGATTGTCTGTGCATTGCTGTATTGCGCTCCCAGCAGATGTCAGGGTGATTGAAGTCCCCCATTAGTACCAGGGCCTGTGATCTGGAAACTTCAGTTAGTTGT
>NW_020714954.1:0-1252 GCF_002925995.2 Terrapene triunguis | reverse complement strand
AAACCTATCTGTAACGCTGTGTCAGGAGGAATCCTTTTGCCCACCATATAAATGCAGCCACCTCTTCGGTGCGATGTATCAGCTCTTTGACAATGCACAGCAACACTAAACTTAGGGTTACCATACGTCCGGTTTTTCCTGGACATGTCCGGCTTTTCGGCAATCAAACCCCTGTCCGGGGGGAATTGCCGAAAAGCCAAACATGTCCGGGAAAATGCCGGCCGGGCACTTCCTCTCCCGCGGCTGCTCTGCTCCGCTCCTCCCCTCTCAGACTTTCAGAGCCGAGCTGCCCGAGCCAGCGCTACCGGCTTTGGGCAGCCCCCCTTGCCTCCGGACCCTGAGCCGCCGGCCCGGCACTTCCCTTCCCGGGCTCCAGCTGAGCTGCTCCGCTCCTCCCCTCTCAGACTTTAAGAGCCGAGCTGCCCGAGCCAGCGCTACTGGCTTCGGGCAGCGCCCCCTGCCTCCGGACCCCGAGCCGCCGGCCAGGCACTTCTCCTACCCGGCTCCAGCTGCTCTGCTCCGGCGGCTCGGGGTCCGGAGGCAAGGGGGGCTGCCCGAAGCAGGTAGCGCTGGCTCGGGCAGCTCGGCTCTTAAAGTCTGAGAGGGGAGGAGCGGAGCAGCTCAGCTGGAGCCCGGGAAGGGAAGTGCCTGGCCGGCGGCTCGGGGTCCGGAGGCAGGGGGGGCTGCCCGAAGCCGGTAGCGCTGGCTCCGGCAGCTTGGGGGAGTCTACACTAGTGGAGTGCCTGACTCTAGAATTGGTGCAGCTGTTTCGTGTGGCTGGGAGGGAGGAGGGGGAATGTGGGGAGCTCAGGGGAGGGAGCGGAGACTTTGGGGAAGGGGTTGGAATGGGGGCAGGGAAGGGGCGGAGTTGGGCGGGGCCGGGGGCGGGGAAAAGGGTGGGACTGGGGAGGGGAAGGGGCGGAGTTGGGGCGGAGCCGGGCCCCCGTAGAGTGTCCTCTTTTTTCAATGTTCAAATATGGTAACCCTACTAAACTGCACTTTAGGAGGGACATTTAAGAATAATTTCTTCCATTGAATCTTCAGGGGGCATTTATGTTGGCAGAATGTCATTCCCTGAGTTGGTATTTGGCCAAAACCCTGGGGATGCCACTTTTATTCCATCTTGCAAGAAGTGCATTGGGATCTTTAAATGACCCGTTAAAGGGTTAAGTATCAGATCTCATTGAAAAGATGGCGCCTCTAATAGCAGAGTGTCGCCAAGCACTGCAGCTGGAACCTTGATTCAATGCTG
>NW_020714953.1:0-6919 GCF_002925995.2 Terrapene triunguis | reverse complement strand
CATATACCAGGTTGTTATATAACATGCACATGGATTTTAACCCTTCAGTCCCTCCTCTTGACCCTAGGGTTCCCTAACCCGCCAGGTCAAATATACCAATTTTAATACCCAGCCTACTGCGGAGTCGCCGATAAAGCACCAGTACCATCAGGAATGTTAGGATAGATACTCCCCACATAACTTGACAAAATAGCACCCAGATCCATCCCCAGGGGACCTTGTCACCTGAGATGGCATCGCCCATAATCATTGCTTTAACCTCCACTGCCTGGTTCCTTGCCTTTGAGTACTTCACATCGGCCTGGTCCACGGTTTCCCCTATCTGAGTGTACCTCAGATGGCGTTTTCAAATATGCCTTTGGGCTTCGGCCACCAACTCCTCGATCTTCGCCTGCAGGGCCAGTAGACCCTCCTCTAGATACTTACTGCCGTAGTGCCATTCCTGATCCCATGTTAGGTTACCCATCATTGGCGGAGTACGGTGGAGCCGCGTCCTGTCAACAGTCAGGGTTGACCTTCGGGGGACCGTCATGCACACGGATGGATGTCTCGAGGGGCAGGGCTTTCCATTTAGCTCGATGGAGTGGTTCTGGGCAGTCACACACCAGTAGGTACCGTTCATCTGGACCAGCTCCGTGTGCGCTAGTTTCTCAGTAATAGCCACTTCGAACCTAGACAGATTCGTTAGAACATTATATGGGCATGTACACAGAATTTCCTTATCAGAGTGGGTGCAACCTTTACTAGGATACAATGCTCTTCCAGCGACCTTAGCGTATGCAACGCCTTTTATTTTAATAACATGACCCCTTCTCCATACTGGCAGGGAGGTCACCATCCTGCAGGGGTATCTAGTAATCCTCTCTTCTGTCTAGTTAAGCGCTTACCAATTTGGTTTTTTAGGCTAGTAATGTTTTTACTCATTTGAGGCCTGTCCTTTGCACATTGTCTGTTTACTTCCTTTAAAGGAATACGCACCTCGACCCTGTAAGTGTGGAATACCACCGAGGTGAGGACCGGTAGGGCTGGTCCTATCATTATCAATTCTGGTTTTGGAACAGGGATTTGTTCAGGTCATGACACACAATCGGGTGGTTCCACTCTGTCTCTGATAACCCGGTTAATTGTTACCAGTCGTGGACATTCTAATTTGGGCCATCGTTTAACAAATGTGTGCCCTGCCTTTGGGGTTACCTCCGTCCGTGCTTTAAGTGGTAAGCCCCATCCTGATTCAGCAGGCCCAACCTCCACTGGTACCATGTCAGTATAATTGGCACATAATCTTTCATGAGTGTTTGGTTTCTTTCCCACAAAATCCCACACAAATTCCAGTATCGAGGTCTGTGTGTTTCCTCCCAAGCCATCGTGGCAATATGCCATGTAATTGTGTTCAAATGAGGGATAGCCCAAGACTTTGTAGTCCCCTTCACACATGGCACACTACTTGCATCCTTTCTCATGCACCACAAGGACAGCAGGAGCCACAGCAGAAGCCTCCCCATGGTCGCTCTGGTTGTTCTGGTCACCCTTCAGTTCTTCCTCCTTTACCTTTTGTTGTTTACTTGTGGAGACACCTGTGGAAACATCTGTGGAAATATTGTTAGTATTGACAGATGCTGATTTAAACAATTTTAACTGATTTTGGTGACGCCAAAATGTTCCCAATTTCCCCCCAATCTTTGCACATGTATTAGTAGTCAGAAGGACCCTCATAGGGCCTTGCCATTTTGGCTTTAAAATTCCTTTAACCTTTGGGTAAACGCGACACATTACCAAATCCCCAACTTTAAATGCAGGTTTGTCCAGACTGCTATTATCATCCAGCTGGGTTTGATTTTCCTTCACTTGGTTGTATAAATCCTTCAACTCTCTGTCCAATGCCTTGATGTAGTTTTGCAGCCTGTCTGCAAAAAGCCCTGACCCCCCCGCAGGGAGGATCACAGTGCTGGGAATTTTCATTGCTCCTCCTGTCATTAGCTCAAAGGGTGTCAGTTGAGTCAGCCTATTTGGGCTGCCCCTGATTCGATACAATACAGCAGGAAGCACACGAGCCCACCCTTCTCCTGTATCCAGTACTGCTTTTGTTAAGGCTGTTTTCATTGTTCTATTCATTCTTTCCACCATTCCCGAGCTTTCAGGGTGGTATGGTATATGGAATTTTTGCTTTATTTCTAGTGCCTTGCATGCCTCCTTCATTACTCGCCCTGTAAAGTGAGTTCCTTGGTCAGAGTCTATTGACAGTGGTAAACCCCATCTGGGTATTATTTCTTCTGCTAGGATTCGAGCTACTGTTGTAGCAGTACAATTCTTGGTTGGGAATGCGTCTACCCATCGGGTAAAAGTGTCAATAATTACCAAAATGTAAGTGTACCCTCTGCTTTGTGGCAAGGGTCCAGTAAAATCAATTTGCAAATTTTGCCATGGTTGTGCTTGGTGATTCAGAGGCACCTTTTTCCTTCTTCCCACATTCACTTGTGCACATGTCACACATCTTTTGAGAAATTGTAAAGCATCTTTTTTCATGGCTGGCCACCACCAGTATTCCAAGGTGGCCCTCATTTGTCTCCACCCCAGATGAGCTGGAGAGTGGATGGCATGGAGCAGTAGAGCCGTATGCACTCCGGGCCTACCAGCTCCTCCCCCCTGGCCCATATCAGAGGTGATTTTTATATACACAGCCTTGTTTTTCCAATTTACTTTTTTCTTCTGGGCTTATGGTTGCATATAGCTTTCTTAAATTCACTTCCTCTTCTGGCACTTTAGCTGCACAAATCTTAATAGGACTTGCTTGTGCAATTTCTTTGGCATGTTTATCTGCCCAATAATTTCTATTTTGTTCCTCACTTGAGATCTTATTGTGGGCTTTTATCTTTACTACTGCTAGTTCTGATGGTAGTTTGGCAGCTTTTGTTAGTCTTTGAACTGCTTCCATATTATTAATCGGCTTGCCAGTTGTTGTTATAAAAGCTCTGCGTGACCACACGTCCATGTAGTCATGCACTACTCCAAATGCATATCTGCTGTCTGTGTATACAGTGAGCTTCTTGCCTTCCCCCACTCTCAAAGCTTCTGTGAGGGCTGTTAGCTCCGCTTCTTGTGCTGACTTTGATCCTTCCATCTGACCTGACGCTATCACTGTCCCATCACTGAGTACCACTGCCCATCCAGTGTGTGGCACTCCATTTTCATACTTTCTTGATCCTTCTACATACAAAACTATATCTGGATTCTGTAATGGCTCTTCTTTAATTCTTCCCAACATTTCCTCTTCTCCATCTATAAGACATTCGTGTACCTCTCCCTCTATGTTCAGACATTCGGCTACATTTATTCCCTTGTCTCTTACTATGGAGTAGTTAGGGTTTTGCAAGCACAATGTTGATTCCCACTGACTCCTGCGGGCATCTGTTATAGATCTTAGTCGCCTGGTGTTGAGGATATCAATAAGTGTATGGGGTGTATGAAGCACTAATTTCCCTGTAAGAGTGTATGATTCACAAGCTTTCACAGCCCACGTAGCACAATCTAGAGCTGCTATGCACTCCGGTAATCCCTGGGATACAGGGGGTTTTATGGTAGATAGGTATGCTACTGGACGCTGTCTGTCTCCCTGAAGCTGAGTTAGTACTGCAGAATACTGGGTTCTGCTATGGCTACAGTAAAGGTGGAACGGCTTTTCCATATCGGGTAAGCCCAGGCTGGGGGCGGAGGCTAAAGCCTGTTTTATTTTTATAAATGCCTCCTCTTGCTCTGTGCCCCATATTACTAACCCATTTGCAGGCTTTCCCCCCCTAGTGAGGTTTTGAATTGGTTCCACCATCTCTGAGTACTCCGGTATATAGGTTCTACAGAAATTAAGGAGTCCCAGGACCTTTCGGACTTCCTTAACTGTCCGTGGTTTCTTTAACTCTCAAATTGCTTGCTTTCTGTCTACTGTGAGTGCCTTTTCTCCCTGTGATATGTTATGCCCTAGGTATAAAACTTGCTGGTGTTGCAATTGGGCTTTCTTCGGGCTTAATTTAAATCCTGCCTCGCGAAGATACATGAACAGTCTGTTTAAGGTTTTTAAATGGTCCTTTTCATTTGAACTGGCAATTAGCAAATCATCTACATACTGCAGTATCACAGTATCCCCTTCCAAAGGCACTTGTGCTATTACTTCTGCCATTGTCCTGTGGAATATGGAGGGAGAATTATGGAACCCCTGAGGTACTCGGGTCCAAGTGTACTGCTGGTCTCCTAATGTAAATGCAAATTTCTCCTGACTCTTCTTTGCAAGGGGAATACTCCAAAATCCATTAGCTACGTCCAGGACTGAGAATATTAAATGTCCTGATGTTAGCAAATTAAGAATAGTGGCAGGGCTTGCCACAATAGGATGTGCCTTTGGAGTCACCCGGTTAACCTTCAGGTCCCATTTGGTTTCCTGACGGGCCAAATTGGGGAATTAGTTGTGGGGGTGGTTTTTTTAATCACCCCTCTGGATTCCAAATTAGTGACTATATCTTTAACTGCCTCTAAGGCTTCTGGTTTAATTGGGTACTGCCTGTGGACTTTGTGAGTTGGTCCTTCTACAGATATAGGCTTCATGTTTACTAGCCCACAATCTTGTTTATCTGTTGCCCACACTTCAGGGTGAAGGGAACACAGGGTTTCTACTGGGCTCTCCCCCCACTCTGGTATTATTACTTTATTACTGGCAACTATGGCTATATTTTGAGATGATCTTTCCTGTTTGGACCCTTTGGCCCATTCAATGCAGCTAGCTCTGGGGTTGATTACTCCCCTGAGCTCCTTTTACAACTACTGCATGTTTTGATTTTATTTTTACTTTTACAGTCACGTGCCAGATGTCCAGGCTTATTGCACGTGAAGCAGGTAGTGGTTTTGACTGCATGAACCGCTACCACTTCTTCAGAGGGGGCGGTTGCTGCTACCTTCCTCTTTTTTCTGTTTTCTACTTCTGTGGCCCATTTCATTACTGCTGAGTATGTTTCCCCCACTGAGATGCCTAATGCCAGGACTGCTTGGTGATCTGCAGACAGCCCTTCCTTTAGGATTTGAAGGAATACATCATGGTCTTGGGATGTTATATTCTCCAGACCTGAATAAGCTCGGAATGCATTCCATTTCTTTTCAGCATAGGACATGGCAGACTCCCCCTTCTGCTGAACCACAGACTGCAGAGCCCCCCAGTTAGTGGTCTGAGCTCCTAGAACAACAGAGAGTGCATTTCTAAATTCTGTTACAGTGCCTGCGTCAGGGTTTGGGATTCCTGCTGGTTCTTCAGCCTGATTCCCTCCCGCTGGGTTGGGGTTACGATCTTCAGCCCAGCACCCTGTCTTCCATTTATTATCTAGGTTCTCCCACACATCCCTGAGGCACTTGAACTTGACCAGGATGTGAACGTCCTTCCTATGGAGGCCATGTATTTCAGTCAGGCCATCCAGCTTGTCCCAGAACTCAGTATTCTTGTTATCACGCTTGAGTTCGGGTAAATCAGACAGTAGTGCCTGTTTTTCCTGGGGGGTGAAGGGACGGTAAATTTCAGTTGTTTCTGTTCTATGTCCCCTTGCTGGTTCACCCTCCGTGTTAACATTTCTGAACCTCCTTAGCTGTGTTTTGATTGGAGCCATACGCTGTACTTGCTCCCCTGGGGTAATTAATCCTTGTGGTGCTCCTTTATTATCTTTGTGGGTGCTTAAATTTGGCCTGTCATTTGAAGAAATGTATGGAGGGGGGTTCTGATTCCTCCCCTCTGCTTTGTGCTGCTGAGTTTTCCCACAGATAGTTAATCGGCGGAGCGGTGGGCTGGCATATGCCAGGAGTTTGCTCTCCCCCTCCCAATCTGGAGGTGTGTCCCAGACATGGTGATTCTTTTTCTCTGGGATTTTTCCAATTTCCAGACAGTTACATATTTTAGAACATAGGCTCTTATCTCTCAGAGCCTGGTTTTGAGATCTTAATGTTGCAATTTCTTTCTCCTTTATGTTAAGAATATCCAATAAAACTATTACTGCTTTGTCTGTTTTGTCACTTCTCTGATGATTCCACCAAGTAACTAGATCTGCCTCTGGTCCGGCTGCAGAGTAGTTTGCTTTTTTAGCTGCTGCCTGCCGAGTTTTAACATGTTTATATTCCAAGTACTCTCGAGGACTAATTATTCCTCTCCTTTTGACGCCATGGGTTTTTCGTCACCCCGGCTGCTGACCTTGAAGGGAACTTGCGTCTTCCCCCCCTAAATGCTTGTCAGCCTTTATGAGGAGTTACTTTTCCCCCTTTTTATGCTATGGTTCCAACTCCCCACAGCCTTGAATTTCATGAGGACGTCTCCCCACCCTTAATACCAAGCGTGTCTTACACACACATGCCGGACTTATTGGTTGGAGACTTTGTGCTATTCGAAAGCATGTACGTCACATGCCTGGGGGGGGGCACTCCCCTAGGACTTGCAATGTTACGTGCAATGAGGAAATGGACCACCAGTTTGCACTGCCTACCGCTTGCGTACCCAGCCAATCCTGGGCTTAACTCACGGCCAATCGCTTGCTGGTGGGTTATTCAAGTCCTCCGTAACACACCCCTTAGTTGTTTAAACAGTACATGACCCTCTTGCACAAGTCTTCCCTCCCAAGTGGTACCCTTATTTAACCCCACTGCTTTGACCACATGTGTCTAAGGTCCTTCACACAAATTAAAAAGGAAACAAGATGTGTCTGAAAGGGGATGAGAGACTTCTATCCCTGGCCTAATGAGGTGGTAAAGTAAACATACTCACCTCTTTTGGATTTCAGTCTCAGATCCTCAGCCAGTTCACAAACTTGCATCCCGGACGAGCCCCCAAACTGAAGGACATAAATCCACACCATGTGGAGGTCAAAGCATAGGGGTTTATTACACACAGCGCTGGCGGAGTGTC
>NW_020714952.1:0-2485 GCF_002925995.2 Terrapene triunguis | reverse complement strand
TGCTCGTTAGAAAATTGTTTAGCCATTCTTTGTGTGTGTGAGGATGCAAGTGTGTGAGTAAATAAGAAGAGATGCCAGCAGCGGATGGGCATAATCACCAAAGAGGGAGTGAAGAAACGAAGACGTCAGTATTATCTTGTGCTGGTGGCTAAAAAGTGCAGATTAACAACCCTAAAGTACAAAGGTATTTGCCCCAAAACAAGAACAAAATGCCAGATAAGAAGGTGAAAGATGGTTATGTATACAACTAGTTCTGTGGTAAACAATGCAAGCATGACACAGCAAGACCCATAGACTTGCTTGAGAACTAACTATTATAAAAGATGGGTGAGAACAACAGAGCTTTGGGTTTGTTCTGCATTAACAACGGAGCATCAGACGTGTCCGACTTGAGGCCCAGCTCCCTCCTTGTGTTCAGTCTAGCTAGCCACTAGGCTGACTCGAGCAACGATAAGAACTGGGAACTATAACACAGGCTGCAGAATCTTTGTGGTGTGTGTGCGTATGTAGATACATATACTGATTTTGATACTTGTTTAGTGTTTTAAATAAACGCGTTGTATTGCCTTGTCCCCTGAAAAAGATTCTGTGAGTTTTTATAAGCATAACAGCAGTTCCCACTAAGGTGCATCAGAGCAGGATTTTCTCCTGCGCACAGTACAATATCTGCAGAAGTTATTCCTTGACCTCTTTATGCCCTACAAGATTGACCTAGGCCTGAGGACAGGGCCTCTGTGCATCTTGAAAAGTCAGTAGGCTCCCTTCCCTCAGTCTCAGTTGTTGCTATTGATTTCAGCAATATAGGCTGCCATGCCAGTTAAGCTGCATGTGCATACATGGTCCTTAGCATACAGTCTGGGGCAGATGTGCCTGGAGTTTGAGGGAGAGGAATCCTCTCTTGGAGTATGTTTACACAGCATTTTGGAGCGAGCCTCCCTGCCTGCATCATGTGACTCGAGCTAGCAGGCCTTGCACTAGCACTCCAAAAACAGCACTTTGAAATTGCAGTTTAGGGATCCAAAGCCTGCAGAACCGAAGTTCCAGTCCAAGCTGCCACTTCAAAGCACAGTCTGTACAGTGAGCCCCACGAGCCCAAGACTTTTGACCAGGTTGGGCGGCTTGCTCCATAATGCTATGTGAACATACCCTATGGGGGATTCATCTAACCAAAAGGCTGGAGTAGACTCTGCTGCCCCCTTTTGTGGCAATAGTGAATTTTTGGCCCTGTCTCCTGGTCCACCCATATCTCCCCCCTCCACTCCCCCCACAGTGACATGTACGGGGCCTCAGTAGAGCACCCCAGAACTACACTGGCCCTCTGCCCAGGGAGTCTCCACATCTATGGAGGAAGGGACAGGATTTGCCCTCTGATGAGCTGAGTGAACAAATCTATGTGTGCTCAGTATGTGGTTTTAAAATGTGCCTAACTAAGTCAAATCAAGACCAGTTTCCTTTGGAACAAGGCCTTGCACTGTTCCTCAAGCCAGATGTCAAGTTGCAGATCTCAGCCACTGTGGTAATAGGATTGTTTTTAAAAGGCTGTAAGAAATTTGCTATTGCTGAAAAAGTGTTTTCTTTCTTGCTTGCTCTCTCCTTTCTTTTCTCTCCCCCCCCATTCAAAAATGGCTAAGTTGTTTATCAGATCAAATTTCCACTCCCACCCTCTCCTTCCCAAACCATATTAGTGAACAAACCAGCTATGGGAAATGTCAGCTTCCAAAAGTGAATGTTTCAGAAAGATGCAAGCAACTAATGACAGGATTAAAATAGAAATAGTTGTGCAACCTTAAATCTGGAGCAACATGATTAGCACCCCACTATAAATAATTATATCCCCTCTGCAAGGACCAAGCATATCTAATAATGGGTGTTGCCACAATAGGTTCTGGGAAAGGTATGAGTATCCATATCATAACCTTATCCCAGTTTGATTGCTAATCCATGGGCCATACCATAGGACTTCATGAGGGAGAGTAGGACTTTGACCTCACTTTCTTCCTGCCTCTCCGCAATGCTTGAAATGCTGTATCTCATTCAATGGCATTTGACAGATGGGACCATAATGTTCTTATCTGTAAACTTCAGTCCCTAGGATTGGCAACTGAGCATGTTAGTAACTAAAAAAATTACAGACCAGATTGTGCCTAGCTCTTGCCCAGGGCTCCCAGAAGGTTGAGGTAAGCTAATGAATAAGTGAGTTCTGCAAGTTGTCAGAGAGCAGTTCCCACATTTCTAAGTAATGGTACAGGAACCATGGCAGGGGTATCCAGGAGGCATTGTGACTCAAATCGTCCCACTGAGGCACAGGTCCTTCTTTGCTTGCCCCTTGCTCTGGTGGTAGACAGGGAGAGCTAAGTAATCTGCTATTGGCCTATGCCAGTAACACCATTACAATTGACTGCACTGCCTTGTGTATGTGTGTATGTGTGTGGGTGGGGGGAGACCAGGAGCCACCCTCCTGCTCCAGATGGGAGATGTACAGAGT
>NW_020714951.1:0-1546 GCF_002925995.2 Terrapene triunguis | reverse complement strand
TAGGTTAGATAAATGTCTATCAGGGATGGTCTAGACAGTATTTGGTCCTGCCATGAGGGCAGGGGACTGGACTCGATGACCTCTCGAGGTCCCTTCCAGTCCTAGAATCTATGAATCTATGAACTTGAGGCCTCACATTCAAAGATGGCAAACTTGTTTTTCAGATCAAATTTCCACTCCGACCCTCTCCTTCCCAAACCATGTTTGTGCACAAACCAACTATGGGAAATGTCAGCTTCCAAAAGTGAATGTTTCAGAAAGATGCAAGCAACTAACGACAGGACTAAAATGGAAAAGTTGTGCAACGTTAACTCTGACACATCATGATTAGCACCCCACTATAAATAATTACATCCCCTCTGCAAGGACCAAGCATATCTATTAATGGGTGTTGCCACAATAGGTCCTGGGGAAGGTATGAATATCCATATCATAATCTTTTCCCAGTTTGATTGCTAATCCATGGGCCATACCATAGGACTTTATGAGGGAGAGTAGGACTTTGACCTCACTTTCTTCCTGCCTCTCCGCAATGCTTGAAATGCTGTATCTCATTCAATGGCATTTGACACATGGGACCATAATATTCTTATCTGTAAACTTCAGTCCCTAGGATTGGCAACTGAGCACGTTAGTAACTAAAAAATTACAGACCAGAATGTGCCTGGCTCTTGCCCAAGGCTCTCAGAAGGGTGAGGTAGGCTAATGAACAAGTCCAGTTGCTATGCTCTGCAGACTGAAGCTTACAGATAATGATTTTATGGTTCTGCATATCAGATGTGATGAACTGAGAATTGGCATGACTGTGAAGGCCCAGATATGCAAGCCAGGTCAAACTGACAGCCACAGAGGTGAGTTCTGCAGGTTGTCAGAGAACAGTTCACACATTTCTAAGTAATGGTACAGGAACCATGCCAAGGGTATCCAGGAGACATTGTGACTCAAATCGTCCCTCTGAGGCAGTGGTTTTCAAACTTTTTTTCTGGCGACTCAATTGAAGAAAATTGTTGATGCCTGCAACCCAATGGATCTGGGGCTGAGGGGTTTGCGGTGTGGGAGGGAATCAGGCCTGGGGCAGAGGGTTGGGGTACAGGGGTGAGGGCTGCGGGGTGGGACTGAGAATGAGGGGTTCAGGCTGTGGGAGGAGGCTCTGGGCAAGGGATTGGGGTGCAGGAGGGGTCAGGGCTCTGGGCTGGGGGTGCAGGCTCTGGGGTGGGGCTGGGAATGAGGGGTTTGGGGTGCAGGAGGGGACTTCAGGTTTGGGGGGACTCAGAGCTGGGGCAGGGGTTTGGGCCACCATGACCTAGTCCCTTCCATTCTGCGACCCACTACTGGGTCGCGACCCGCAGTTTGAAAACCTCTGCTCTGAGGCACAGGTCCTTCTTTGCTTCCCCATTACTCTGGGGATAGACAGGGAAAGATAAGTAATCTGCTACTGGCCTATACCAGTAGCACCATTACAATCAACTGCACTGCCTGATGCATGTGTCTGGGGGGGAGGAGACCAGGAGCCACCCTCCTGCTCCAGATGGGAGATGTACAGAGT
>NW_020714950.1:0-1546 GCF_002925995.2 Terrapene triunguis | reverse complement strand
TAGGTTAGATAAATGTCTATCAGGGATGGTCTAGACAGTATTTGGTCCTGCCATGAGGGCAGGGGACTGGACTCGATGACCTCTCGAGGTCCCTTCCAGTCCTAGAATCTATGAATCTATGAACTTGAGGCCTCACATTCAAAGATGGCAAACTTGTTTTTCAGATCAAATTTCCACTCCGACCCTCTCCTTCCCAAACCATGTTTGTGCACAAACCAACTATGGGAAATGTCAGCTTCCAAAAGTGAATGTTTCAGAAAGATGCAAGCAACTAACGACAGGACTAAAATGGAAAAGTTGTGCAACGTTAACTCTGACACATCATGATTAGCACCCCACTATAAATAATTACATCCCCTCTGCAAGGACCAAGCATATCTATTAATGGGTGTTGCCACAATAGGTCCTGGGGAAGGTATGAATATCCATATCATAATCTTTTCCCAGTTTGATTGCTAATCCATGGGCCATACCATAGGACTTTATGAGGGAGAGTAGGACTTTGACCTCACTTTCTTCCTGCCTCTCCGCAATGCTTGAAATGCTGTATCTCATTCAATGGCATTTGACACATGGGACCATAATATTCTTATCTGTAAACTTCAGTCCCTAGGATTGGCAACTGAGCACGTTAGTAACTAAAAAATTACAGACCAGAATGTGCCTGGCTCTTGCCCAAGGCTCTCAGAAGGGTGAGGTAGGCTAATGAACAAGTCCAGTTGCTATGCTCTGCAGACTGAAGCTTACAGATAATGATTTTATGGTTCTGCATATCAGATGTGATGAACTGAGAATTGGCATGACTGTGAAGGCCCAGATATGCAAGCCAGGTCAAACTGACAGCCACAGAGGTGAGTTCTGCAGGTTGTCAGAGAACAGTTCACACATTTCTAAGTAATGGTACAGGAACCATGCCAAGGGTATCCAGGAGACATTGTGACTCAAATCGTCCCTCTGAGGCAGTGGTTTTCAAACTTTTTTTCTGGCGACTCAATTGAAGAAAATTGTTGATGCCTGCAACCCAATGGATCTGGGGCTGAGGGGTTTGCGGTGTGGGAGGGAATCAGGCCTGGGGCAGAGGGTTGGGGTACAGGGGTGAGGGCTGCGGGGTGGGACTGAGAATGAGGGGTTCAGGCTGTGGGAGGAGGCTCTGGGCAAGGGATTGGGGTGCAGGAGGGGTCAGGGCTCTGGGCTGGGGGTGCAGGCTCTGGGGTGGGGCTGGGAATGAGGGGTTTGGGGTGCAGGAGGGGACTTCAGGTTTGGGGGGACTCAGAGCTGGGGCAGGGGTTTGGGCCACCATGACCTAGTCCCTTCCATTCTGCGACCCACTACTGGGTCGCGACCCGCAGTTTGAAAACCTCTGCTCTGAGGCACAGGTCCTTCTTTGCTTCCCCATTACTCTGGGGATAGACAGGGAAAGATAAGTAATCTGCTACTGGCCTATACCAGTAGCACCATTACAATCAACTGCACTGCCTGATGCATGTGTCTGGGGGGGAGGAGACCAGGAGCCACCCTCCTGCTCCAGATGGGAGATGTACAGAGT
>NW_020714949.1:0-6919 GCF_002925995.2 Terrapene triunguis | reverse complement strand
CATATACCAGGTTGTTATATAACATGCACATGGATTTTAACCCTTCAGTCCCTCCTCTTGACCCTAGGGTTCCCTAACCCGCCAGGTCAAATATACCAATTTTAATACCCAGCCTACTGCGGAGTCGCCGATAAAGCACCAGTACCATCAGGAATGTTAGGATAGATACTCCCCACATAACTTGACAAAATAGCACCCAGATCCATCCCCAGGGGACCTTGTCACCTGAGATGGCATCGCCCATAATCATTGCTTTAACCTCCACTGCCTGGTTCCTTGCCTTTGAGTACTTCACATCGGCCTGGTCCACGGTTTCCCCTATCTGAGTGTACCTCAGATGGCGTTTTCAAATATGCCTTTGGGCTTCGGCCACCAACTCCTCGATCTTCGCCTGCAGGGCCAGTAGACCCTCCTCTAGATACTTACTGCCGTAGTGCCATTCCTGATCCCATGTTAGGTTACCCATCATTGGCGGAGTACGGTGGAGCCGCGTCCTGTCAACAGTCAGGGTTGACCTTCGGGGGACCGTCATGCACACGGATGGATGTCTCGAGGGGCAGGGCTTTCCATTTAGCTCGATGGAGTGGTTCTGGGCAGTCACACACCAGTAGGTACCGTTCATCTGGACCAGCTCCGTGTGCGCTAGTTTCTCAGTAATAGCCACTTCGAACCTAGACAGATTCGTTAGAACATTATATGGGCATGTACACAGAATTTCCTTATCAGAGTGGGTGCAACCTTTACTAGGATACAATGCTCTTCCAGCGACCTTAGCGTATGCAACGCCTTTTATTTTAATAACATGACCCCTTCTCCATACTGGCAGGGAGGTCACCATCCTGCAGGGGTATCTAGTAATCCTCTCTTCTGTCTAGTTAAGCGCTTACCAATTTGGTTTTTTAGGCTAGTAATGTTTTTACTCATTTGAGGCCTGTCCTTTGCACATTGTCTGTTTACTTCCTTTAAAGGAATACGCACCTCGACCCTGTAAGTGTGGAATACCACCGAGGTGAGGACCGGTAGGGCTGGTCCTATCATTATCAATTCTGGTTTTGGAACAGGGATTTGTTCAGGTCATGACACACAATCGGGTGGTTCCACTCTGTCTCTGATAACCCGGTTAATTGTTACCAGTCGTGGACATTCTAATTTGGGCCATCGTTTAACAAATGTGTGCCCTGCCTTTGGGGTTACCTCCGTCCGTGCTTTAAGTGGTAAGCCCCATCCTGATTCAGCAGGCCCAACCTCCACTGGTACCATGTCAGTATAATTGGCACATAATCTTTCATGAGTGTTTGGTTTCTTTCCCACAAAATCCCACACAAATTCCAGTATCGAGGTCTGTGTGTTTCCTCCCAAGCCATCGTGGCAATATGCCATGTAATTGTGTTCAAATGAGGGATAGCCCAAGACTTTGTAGTCCCCTTCACACATGGCACACTACTTGCATCCTTTCTCATGCACCACAAGGACAGCAGGAGCCACAGCAGAAGCCTCCCCATGGTCGCTCTGGTTGTTCTGGTCACCCTTCAGTTCTTCCTCCTTTACCTTTTGTTGTTTACTTGTGGAGACACCTGTGGAAACATCTGTGGAAATATTGTTAGTATTGACAGATGCTGATTTAAACAATTTTAACTGATTTTGGTGACGCCAAAATGTTCCCAATTTCCCCCCAATCTTTGCACATGTATTAGTAGTCAGAAGGACCCTCATAGGGCCTTGCCATTTTGGCTTTAAAATTCCTTTAACCTTTGGGTAAACGCGACACATTACCAAATCCCCAACTTTAAATGCAGGTTTGTCCAGACTGCTATTATCATCCAGCTGGGTTTGATTTTCCTTCACTTGGTTGTATAAATCCTTCAACTCTCTGTCCAATGCCTTGATGTAGTTTTGCAGCCTGTCTGCAAAAAGCCCTGACCCCCCCGCAGGGAGGATCACAGTGCTGGGAATTTTCATTGCTCCTCCTGTCATTAGCTCAAAGGGTGTCAGTTGAGTCAGCCTATTTGGGCTGCCCCTGATTCGATACAATACAGCAGGAAGCACACGAGCCCACCCTTCTCCTGTATCCAGTACTGCTTTTGTTAAGGCTGTTTTCATTGTTCTATTCATTCTTTCCACCATTCCCGAGCTTTCAGGGTGGTATGGTATATGGAATTTTTGCTTTATTTCTAGTGCCTTGCATGCCTCCTTCATTACTCGCCCTGTAAAGTGAGTTCCTTGGTCAGAGTCTATTGACAGTGGTAAACCCCATCTGGGTATTATTTCTTCTGCTAGGATTCGAGCTACTGTTGTAGCAGTACAATTCTTGGTTGGGAATGCGTCTACCCATCGGGTAAAAGTGTCAATAATTACCAAAATGTAAGTGTACCCTCTGCTTTGTGGCAAGGGTCCAGTAAAATCAATTTGCAAATTTTGCCATGGTTGTGCTTGGTGATTCAGAGGCACCTTTTTCCTTCTTCCCACATTCACTTGTGCACATGTCACACATCTTTTGAGAAATTGTAAAGCATCTTTTTTCATGGCTGGCCACCACCAGTATTCCAAGGTGGCCCTCATTTGTCTCCACCCCAGATGAGCTGGAGAGTGGATGGCATGGAGCAGTAGAGCCGTATGCACTCCGGGCCTACCAGCTCCTCCCCCCTGGCCCATATCAGAGGTGATTTTTATATACACAGCCTTGTTTTTCCAATTTACTTTTTTCTTCTGGGCTTATGGTTGCATATAGCTTTCTTAAATTCACTTCCTCTTCTGGCACTTTAGCTGCACAAATCTTAATAGGACTTGCTTGTGCAATTTCTTTGGCATGTTTATCTGCCCAATAATTTCTATTTTGTTCCTCACTTGAGATCTTATTGTGGGCTTTTATCTTTACTACTGCTAGTTCTGATGGTAGTTTGGCAGCTTTTGTTAGTCTTTGAACTGCTTCCATATTATTAATCGGCTTGCCAGTTGTTGTTATAAAAGCTCTGCGTGACCACACGTCCATGTAGTCATGCACTACTCCAAATGCATATCTGCTGTCTGTGTATACAGTGAGCTTCTTGCCTTCCCCCACTCTCAAAGCTTCTGTGAGGGCTGTTAGCTCCGCTTCTTGTGCTGACTTTGATCCTTCCATCTGACCTGACGCTATCACTGTCCCATCACTGAGTACCACTGCCCATCCAGTGTGTGGCACTCCATTTTCATACTTTCTTGATCCTTCTACATACAAAACTATATCTGGATTCTGTAATGGCTCTTCTTTAATTCTTCCCAACATTTCCTCTTCTCCATCTATAAGACATTCGTGTACCTCTCCCTCTATGTTCAGACATTCGGCTACATTTATTCCCTTGTCTCTTACTATGGAGTAGTTAGGGTTTTGCAAGCACAATGTTGATTCCCACTGACTCCTGCGGGCATCTGTTATAGATCTTAGTCGCCTGGTGTTGAGGATATCAATAAGTGTATGGGGTGTATGAAGCACTAATTTCCCTGTAAGAGTGTATGATTCACAAGCTTTCACAGCCCACGTAGCACAATCTAGAGCTGCTATGCACTCCGGTAATCCCTGGGATACAGGGGGTTTTATGGTAGATAGGTATGCTACTGGACGCTGTCTGTCTCCCTGAAGCTGAGTTAGTACTGCAGAATACTGGGTTCTGCTATGGCTACAGTAAAGGTGGAACGGCTTTTCCATATCGGGTAAGCCCAGGCTGGGGGCGGAGGCTAAAGCCTGTTTTATTTTTATAAATGCCTCCTCTTGCTCTGTGCCCCATATTACTAACCCATTTGCAGGCTTTCCCCCCCTAGTGAGGTTTTGAATTGGTTCCACCATCTCTGAGTACTCCGGTATATAGGTTCTACAGAAATTAAGGAGTCCCAGGACCTTTCGGACTTCCTTAACTGTCCGTGGTTTCTTTAACTCTCAAATTGCTTGCTTTCTGTCTACTGTGAGTGCCTTTTCTCCCTGTGATATGTTATGCCCTAGGTATAAAACTTGCTGGTGTTGCAATTGGGCTTTCTTCGGGCTTAATTTAAATCCTGCCTCGCGAAGATACATGAACAGTCTGTTTAAGGTTTTTAAATGGTCCTTTTCATTTGAACTGGCAATTAGCAAATCATCTACATACTGCAGTATCACAGTATCCCCTTCCAAAGGCACTTGTGCTATTACTTCTGCCATTGTCCTGTGGAATATGGAGGGAGAATTATGGAACCCCTGAGGTACTCGGGTCCAAGTGTACTGCTGGTCTCCTAATGTAAATGCAAATTTCTCCTGACTCTTCTTTGCAAGGGGAATACTCCAAAATCCATTAGCTACGTCCAGGACTGAGAATATTAAATGTCCTGATGTTAGCAAATTAAGAATAGTGGCAGGGCTTGCCACAATAGGATGTGCCTTTGGAGTCACCCGGTTAACCTTCAGGTCCCATTTGGTTTCCTGACGGGCCAAATTGGGGAATTAGTTGTGGGGGTGGTTTTTTTAATCACCCCTCTGGATTCCAAATTAGTGACTATATCTTTAACTGCCTCTAAGGCTTCTGGTTTAATTGGGTACTGCCTGTGGACTTTGTGAGTTGGTCCTTCTACAGATATAGGCTTCATGTTTACTAGCCCACAATCTTGTTTATCTGTTGCCCACACTTCAGGGTGAAGGGAACACAGGGTTTCTACTGGGCTCTCCCCCCACTCTGGTATTATTACTTTATTACTGGCAACTATGGCTATATTTTGAGATGATCTTTCCTGTTTGGACCCTTTGGCCCATTCAATGCAGCTAGCTCTGGGGTTGATTACTCCCCTGAGCTCCTTTTACAACTACTGCATGTTTTGATTTTATTTTTACTTTTACAGTCACGTGCCAGATGTCCAGGCTTATTGCACGTGAAGCAGGTAGTGGTTTTGACTGCATGAACCGCTACCACTTCTTCAGAGGGGGCGGTTGCTGCTACCTTCCTCTTTTTTCTGTTTTCTACTTCTGTGGCCCATTTCATTACTGCTGAGTATGTTTCCCCCACTGAGATGCCTAATGCCAGGACTGCTTGGTGATCTGCAGACAGCCCTTCCTTTAGGATTTGAAGGAATACATCATGGTCTTGGGATGTTATATTCTCCAGACCTGAATAAGCTCGGAATGCATTCCATTTCTTTTCAGCATAGGACATGGCAGACTCCCCCTTCTGCTGAACCACAGACTGCAGAGCCCCCCAGTTAGTGGTCTGAGCTCCTAGAACAACAGAGAGTGCATTTCTAAATTCTGTTACAGTGCCTGCGTCAGGGTTTGGGATTCCTGCTGGTTCTTCAGCCTGATTCCCTCCCGCTGGGTTGGGGTTACGATCTTCAGCCCAGCACCCTGTCTTCCATTTATTATCTAGGTTCTCCCACACATCCCTGAGGCACTTGAACTTGACCAGGATGTGAACGTCCTTCCTATGGAGGCCATGTATTTCAGTCAGGCCATCCAGCTTGTCCCAGAACTCAGTATTCTTGTTATCACGCTTGAGTTCGGGTAAATCAGACAGTAGTGCCTGTTTTTCCTGGGGGGTGAAGGGACGGTAAATTTCAGTTGTTTCTGTTCTATGTCCCCTTGCTGGTTCACCCTCCGTGTTAACATTTCTGAACCTCCTTAGCTGTGTTTTGATTGGAGCCATACGCTGTACTTGCTCCCCTGGGGTAATTAATCCTTGTGGTGCTCCTTTATTATCTTTGTGGGTGCTTAAATTTGGCCTGTCATTTGAAGAAATGTATGGAGGGGGGTTCTGATTCCTCCCCTCTGCTTTGTGCTGCTGAGTTTTCCCACAGATAGTTAATCGGCGGAGCGGTGGGCTGGCATATGCCAGGAGTTTGCTCTCCCCCTCCCAATCTGGAGGTGTGTCCCAGACATGGTGATTCTTTTTCTCTGGGATTTTTCCAATTTCCAGACAGTTACATATTTTAGAACATAGGCTCTTATCTCTCAGAGCCTGGTTTTGAGATCTTAATGTTGCAATTTCTTTCTCCTTTATGTTAAGAATATCCAATAAAACTATTACTGCTTTGTCTGTTTTGTCACTTCTCTGATGATTCCACCAAGTAACTAGATCTGCCTCTGGTCCGGCTGCAGAGTAGTTTGCTTTTTTAGCTGCTGCCTGCCGAGTTTTAACATGTTTATATTCCAAGTACTCTCGAGGACTAATTATTCCTCTCCTTTTGACGCCATGGGTTTTTCGTCACCCCGGCTGCTGACCTTGAAGGGAACTTGCGTCTTCCCCCCCTAAATGCTTGTCAGCCTTTATGAGGAGTTACTTTTCCCCCTTTTTATGCTATGGTTCCAACTCCCCACAGCCTTGAATTTCATGAGGACGTCTCCCCACCCTTAATACCAAGCGTGTCTTACACACACATGCCGGACTTATTGGTTGGAGACTTTGTGCTATTCGAAAGCATGTACGTCACATGCCTGGGGGGGGGCACTCCCCTAGGACTTGCAATGTTACGTGCAATGAGGAAATGGACCACCAGTTTGCACTGCCTACCGCTTGCGTACCCAGCCAATCCTGGGCTTAACTCACGGCCAATCGCTTGCTGGTGGGTTATTCAAGTCCTCCGTAACACACCCCTTAGTTGTTTAAACAGTACATGACCCTCTTGCACAAGTCTTCCCTCCCAAGTGGTACCCTTATTTAACCCCACTGCTTTGACCACATGTGTCTAAGGTCCTTCACACAAATTAAAAAGGAAACAAGATGTGTCTGAAAGGGGATGAGAGACTTCTATCCCTGGCCTAATGAGGTGGTAAAGTAAACATACTCACCTCTTTTGGATTTCAGTCTCAGATCCTCAGCCAGTTCACAAACTTGCATCCCGGACGAGCCCCCAAACTGAAGGACATAAATCCACACCATGTGGAGGTCAAAGCATAGGGGTTTATTACACACAGCGCTGGCGGAGTGTC
>NW_020714948.1:0-1366 GCF_002925995.2 Terrapene triunguis | reverse complement strand
CTCACTCTTCTCTTCTGAAGACTAAACAAGCCCAATTCCCTCAGCCTTTCCTGGTAAGTCATGTGCCCCAGCCTCCCGATCATTTTCATTGCCCTCCGCTGGACTGTCTCCAATTTGTCCACATCCCTTCTGTAGTGAGGGGACCAAAACTGGATGCAATACTCCAGGTGTGGCCTCACCAATGCCGAATAGAGGGGAGTAATCACTTCCCTCAATCTGCTGGCAATGCTCCTACTAATACAGCCCAATATGCCATTGACCTTCTTGGCAACGAGGACACACTGCTGACTCATATCCAGCTTCTTGTCCACTGTAATCCCCAGTCCTTTTCTGCAGAACTGCTGCTTAGCCAGTCGGTCCCCAGCCTTTAGCGGTGCATGGGATTCTTCCTTCCTAAGTGCAGGACTCTGCACTTGTCCTTGTTGAACCTCATCAGATTTCTTTTGGTCCAATCCTCCAATTTGTCTAGGTCACTCTGGACCCTATCCCTGCCCTCCAGCGTATCTACCTCTCCCCCCAGCTTAGTGTCATCTGTGAACTTGCTGAGGGTGCAATCCATCCCATCATCCAGATCATTAATAAAGATGTTGAACAAAACAGGCCCAGGATCGACCCCTGGGGCACTCCGCTTGATACCAAAATATCCCCTTTTGTTACTTTTGTTTGCTTACAATCCCGTTGAACTACACACAGTGTGTTAAGTTATGTACAGCTATAAATCTTTGCAGTATCAGAACCTTAGATTGTAAACTCTTTTGGGTGGGGACTGTGTTTTTGTGTGTGATTGTATAATGCCTAGCACAATGCCGAGCCGCCGGCCAGGCACTTCTCCTACCCGGCTCCAGCTGCTCTGCTCCGGCGGCTCGGGGTCCGGAGGCAAGGGGGGCTGCCCGAAGCCGGTAGCACTGGCTTGGGCAGCTCGGCTCTTAAAGTTTGAGAGGGGAGGAGCGGAGCAGCTCAGCTGGAGCCCGGGAAGGGAAGTGCCTGGCCGGCAGCTCGGGGTCCAGAGGCAGGGGGGGCTGCCCGAAGCCGGTAGCGCTGGCTCCGGCAGCTTGGGGGAGTCTACACTAGTGGAGTGCCTGACTCTAGAATTGGTGCAGCTGTTTCGTGTGGCTGGGAGGGAGGAGGGGGAATGTGGGGCGCTCAGGGGAGGGGGCGGAGACTTTGGGGAAGGGGTTGGAATGGGGGCAGGGAAGGGGCGGAGTTGGGCGGGGCCTGGGGCAGGGAAAGGGGTGGGGCCGGGGGAGGGGAAGGGGCGGAGTTGGGGCGGGGCCCCGTGGAGTGTCCTCTTTTTTCAATGTTCAAATATGGTAACCCTACTATATCCAGTTCCAGTCACCAACAATAGAATCCTAGAATCATAGGA
>NW_020714947.1:0-4857 GCF_002925995.2 Terrapene triunguis | reverse complement strand
ACCTTGATTCAATGCTGTCTGGAGGCTAAGAATGCCACCTACTGAATCACCAACAACACTTTTGATAGCTCCATAGTTTTCCCTTTAGATCTGCCTGACACCAGTCTGTCAAGAACAATGCTTCATGTGATATGGCTGCAGGCCAAAGTACAATGCTCGGATTGCACAATTGCCATGGAAATGTAACAGACCATGCACAGGATGACTAAGGATGATTTAAAATACTAATATTTACTCACCTGTCAGAAAGCCCAGTTACTTTGCCCAGGTTGCATGGGCAAGTAGAAATTTGTGAGGTTGTGTTGACTATACATTTGGAAGGAAATCCCCCCTCTTGAACTAATTGTCAAAGCATTGCCATTACAAGTGTAGTCTAAGCAAAACTTGATGTTGACAAAACAGAAATAATTTACCTGTCTTTAAAGAATATTATTTCCCCACGGAGGGTGGTGATGGCATCAAAAGTCACGTGAGGGTCACAGATGCCTGTGGTTGATGTTTCTGTGGGTGTTTCTGTGGGTGGTGTGGAAGCTGGTGGCTCAGTAGAGGATGGGGGTCCTTAGGGAAGAGGTTAAAAGCAGAATTGGAAGGTCAGTTAGTATTGCTATTATAGCGCTTGGAGAACAGCAATACTGGGCCAAATTCTCAGTGGGTTTGAAACAGTGTTTTCCCATTCTATCTAGGTAAATATATGGCTATCACTGCCATATTATCTGAGCGCTTCACAATCTTTAATGTATTTATCCACACAACACCCCTGTGGGTAGGACAATGCTATTATCCCCGTTTTACGGATGAGGGAACTGAGAGGATTAGTGACACAGAAGCTCTATGGCAGAGCAAGGAATTGAACCTGGGTTTCCTAGCCTAGTGCCCTCACCACTGCCTCTCTGAACTCCTCCTTGATATTAATGGAGCTGTGCCAATTCACGTCTGCTTAGGAGCTGGCACAAGACTGTCACAAAGTTTCATACAGAAACATATTTAAACCTTTTGGTTAGTGATGCCCAGGAAGCACTCACCTCTGCAGGGGGGCGGGGGGTGTGTGCCTAATATGCACGAAGAAGGGGTCGCACTACGTGCTCCTCGTCACAATGAGGCAGCTGAGCTGGCTCATGCAGATGGAGTTAGAGTGAGCCATGGCCCTACCTGCTTCTCATACTTTTGGCTATGATTAGCACCCAAGAGGACACAAGAGGGAACACAGTCCCCGTATAAAGGTAAGAGCAAGGACTGCAATTACAGCCAGACCCTGTACACTGCTCTAAGGGCGGAGGCGCCTTACCCCCTTCACACCCCACACAGGTAGGCCACAGTATGGCTCTTGGTTACACATTCTCATCAGATTGTTTGTAACCTGTATGAGAGAGACTTTAAAGACAAAGTGATGCTTCCTCCTTACCATATAGGGTTTGAATGCCATCAACATCATCCTGAGGGAGCCTGTAGTTTCTGGTCTCTGTCTGCAGATAGGCTGGATACATCAAGGAGCCAAGGACATTTGAATGACCAAGACCCAATGAGTGGCCAAACTCATGAGCAGCAACAAGGAACAAGTTGAATCCTAAAAATATAAAAAGCATAGAATGCATGTAGATTAAATAAATGTCCCCGTAAAACAATGGGAAAGGACGGGTGAGGTCCCAGAGGAGCGGAGAAGGGGGAACATAGTAGTTTAAAAAGGGAAACAAAGGGTATGTCTACACTGCATTGTAAACCTGGCTCTGTGTGACCTGGGATTGTGAACACAATGTTTCCAAGCCCATGCTTAAGCATCCATACTGCATTGTAAACCTCACAATTGCTGGACCCAGGCCTCACAGCCGTATTGGCACTACACACACCTTCTGACTCTGGTCTGCAGCTTGAGCCGTGTCTACCTTGCAAAATGACAGGGCTTGGATCCAGGTCACAGTGGGACTCAGGCTCTGAACCACCTGGGGTTATAGTGGATCACAAACGGAACATCAGCAACCAATGTGATGTAGTTGCAAAAAACGCTAATATGATTCTAAGGTGTATTAACAGGAGTGTCATATGTAAGACACAAGAGGGAATTGTGCTTCTTGTGAGGCATCAGCTGGAGTAGTGTGTCCAGTTTTGGGTGCCACACTTTAAGAAAGATGTGGACAAATCAGAAAGCATCCAGAGCAGAGAAACCAAAATGGTAACAGGTTTACAAAACATGACCCATGAGGAAGGGTTATTAAAAGCTGGGCATGTTTAGTCTTGAGAAAAGACTGTGAAAAGAATTAGTTTTTGACTATGTAGAGGTTATTACATTTTTATTATTACAAATATGAGGCCAGCCAACATGAAAGCTTAGTTCATACTGCAGAAATATCCCTCCTTACGTATAACCAAGGTTTTGTTAATATTGATAAATTCAGAGGCCAGGAGCGGCTATTATGATTGTCTCGACTGACTTTCTGAATAACACAGGCCATGGAATTTCACTCCATAATTCCTGCATTGAGCCCCAGAGCTTGTGATCCCATAATATAACCCACGATAAAGCACACTAGACAGAAGCACCCAACATGCACCACAAATACACTCATCCACTGAACACACATTGTTTTCCCTGCACGAGGTTATTAAAAGTCATCATCACTTTATTATTTTATTTTGTTTTAAAAGTGGTGAGTTCAGTATTTTACAACTACTAAGAGCCTCACCCTGAGGGCGCAATTCTATGCCGTACACTAGTAATGCACATTGTCTAACTCAGTCAAACCAGTCCACATCCATGGTAATTCCAGTCACTCCACGGGAGCCACAGTTGTAGTCATTGCATTGACTTCAGTGGAATTACTATGGATTGTCATGGGTGTCACTGAGCTCAGAATCTGAACCACTGATTTCAAGGAGAATTCTGCTGAGAAGTACAGCAGGTTCAGACCCTTTATATGTAGTTATTACTAAGCTGCGTTACTTTTGTGTCCCCATCTCTTTCCAGTGTAAAAATGAGATAATAGCTCTTAAAATCAAATACTGCACAGCAGAGAATGCTAATGAAATAGTAAGGAATACCTACCTTTCAAATCTTTTGTCCAGTATTCATCCTCATCAAAGTGGGCATCTCCACCAAAACCTTCGCCCGGTGCAAAGGCATGAGCGAGAGTTCCACCCGGTCCATCAAAGGAAAAGAAGTCACCATGAACTAGAAAAGGATACATAAAAGTATTATTCTTCTTAATCAGGACTGTAAGTAAAGGAGTCAATACTTATCCTTGACACATAGGGATTCTCTTACATCCAGCCACAAAGGAGATCATTATATCTGCGTTGCCTTCATAAACTCTGGTGAATTTCAGTGGGGTCACGCTGCTCCAGAGGTTCCAAGCCTTCTCAATCGCTTCATCTACATCAGCTGGTTCCATGTCTGGTGTATAGTTCCAAATCCTTTAAATGCATAATAAGGAAATAAATTTAGGCAATTAAAAATGCAACTAACAGGACATGTACTTAATGTTAAACATTTTGCTTCCTTGTTGTCTCTATATTACTATTTGTATGTCTTGTCTTTTTAGACAATATGCTCCTTGATACACAATATATGTCTACCTCTGTGTTTGTTTAGTGCCTACAACAATAGGGCTTTGATCCTGATTCAGGCTCCTAGGTGCTACCATAATGATAAGAATAAATAATAATAAACATATAAAACTAATTTTCTCTGTTGGTCACAGGGATTTCCAATGGCACTCAAGGAAACACACTGAAATATTACCTATATTTCAGATCTGTTTTTGTCCATCTAGGAGACCGTGGAAAGGTGCTGAACTGACCGACATCAGGTATTCCACACCTGGGCTGCTTCATCACCTTCAGAGTATTGGAATCCAGTTCCCCAGTCACTTTCAGCCCAAAGAATTCCTGCATTTCTCGGATTTTGTCAGTTATGGGTTTGCTGTTCTTCATTTTAAAGATAGGTTCTGCCTCTGTTTTAAGTTTATAGTACTTTTCCAGATATTTCTGATCAGAAAAAAACACCCACATTTTATGACATTCATGTTTCTTTTAGAATGTATAGAATAATCTTAATAGTTATATAGTTATTCCTGTGATCTTAATATGATAAAAGACTAATTCTTCCTATCAGCTTTATTCATATATATTGTCTACAATCATTACCTCAGCAAATTGCATGTCTTCTTCATTTTTCTTCTCTGTTTCTGGAACTACTGGAAAAACGAAAGAAAATGCTACACAGAGTAAGATCTGGAATGAAAGACGCTTCATTTTCAACATCACTTCTTTATCCTACCGCTAGTTTAACAAAATCTCTCAGTCTCTATCTTTTCTATGCATGTCTCTTCAGTGCCCTGGTATATATATCACTTGGGTGCTCTGTAAAGTCAACAGTGACATGACTCACAGTTTATAACATCCTCTGATTTTCCACAAAACATGCACAATGCTACTTTTAGGAGAAGTATGACACACTACAGGTGACCTCGTCTGAAACCCCCTGATTTTGCAATGTTGTCAGAGGATGTCCAGGATACTTTCCTGTTCCTTTCCTTCCCATTTTCTCCCCTTTCCTTCATAAATTAGGCAAACATTTTCAGACTTGAGTTCAGCACCAAAAGTCATATTTAGATATCTGCATAAAAGTAGTCTGATTTTTCAGAGGTGCTAAAGGGCTGCAGTGTGAGAAACAATATTATGTTAGCAAATGTTAGAGTTGTCTTAATCTAGTAAATTGTTCCAATTTGTTGTCAGTAGTTGTCTTGTTTTATAAGCTAAAATTGTAATATGAAATTATTTTGCTTTAAAATAATTTTGTTTTGTTACAAGTCTAGTCTGCTTGTTAAAAGATTGTTTAACTGTTCACTTTGCTGTTCCCTTTAA
>NW_020714946.1:0-4858 GCF_002925995.2 Terrapene triunguis | reverse complement strand
ACCTTGATTCAATGCTGTCTGGAGGCTAAGAATGCCACCTACTGAATCACCAACAACACTTTTGATAGCTCCATAGTTTTCCCTTTAGATCTGCCTGACACCAGTCTGTCAAGAACAATGCTTCATGTGATATGGCTGCAGGCCAAAGTACAATGCTCGGATTGCACAATTGCCATGGAAATGTAACAGACCATGCACAGGATGACTAAGGATGATTTAAAATACTAATATTTACTCACCTGTCAGAAAGCCCAGTTACTTTGCCCAGGTTGCATGGGCAAGTAGAAATTTGTGAGGTTGTGTTGACTATACATTTGGAAGGAAATCCCCCCTCTTGAACTAATTGTCAAAGCATTGCCATTACAAATGTAATCTAAGCAAAACTTGATGTTGACAAAACAGAAATAATTTACCTATCTTTAAAGAATATTATTTCCCCACGGAGGGTGGTGATGGCATCAAAAGTCATGTGAGGGTCACAGATGCCTGTGGTTGATGTTTCTGTGGGTGTTTCTGTGGGTGGTGTGGAAGCTGGTGGCTCAGTAGAGGATGGGGGTCCTTAGGGAAGAGGTTAAAAGCAGAATTGGAAGGTCAGTTAGTATTGCTATTACAGCGCTTGGAGAACAGCAATACTGGGCCAATTGCTCAGTGGGTTTGAAACAGTGTTTTCCCATTCTATCTAGGTAATTATATGGCTATCACTGCCATATTATCTGAGCGCTTCACAATCTTTAATGTATTTATCCTCACAACACCCCTGTGGGGTAGGACAATGCTATTATCCCCGTTTTACGGATGAGGGAACTGAGAGGATTAGTGACACAGAAGCTCTATGGCAGAGCAAGGAATTGAACCTGGGTTTCCTAGCCTAGTGCCCTCACCACTGCCTCTCTGAACTCCTCCTTGATATTAATGGAGCTGTGCCAATTCACGTCTGCTTAGGAGCTGGCACAAGACTGTCACAAAGTTTCATACAGAAACATATTTAAACCTTTTGGTTAGTGATGCCCAGGAAGCACTCACCTCTGCAGGGGGGCGGGGGGGGTGTGCCTAATATGCACGAAGAAGGGGTCGCACTACGTGCTCCTCGTCACAATGAGGCAGCTGAGCTGGCTCATGCAGATGGAGTTAGAGTGAGCCATGGCCCTACCTGCTTCTCATACTTTTGGCTATGATTAGCACCCAAGAGGACACAAGAGGGAACACAGTCCCCGTATAAAGGTAAGAGCAAGGACTGCAATTACAGCCAGACCCTGTACACTGCTCTAAGGGCGGAGGCGCCTTACCCCCTTCACACCCCACACAGGTAGGCCACAGTATGGCTCTTGGTTACACATTCTCATCAGATTGTTTGTAACCTGTATGAGAGAGACTTTAAAGACAAAGTGATGCTTCCTCCTTACCATATAGGGTTTGAATGCCATCAACATCATCCTGAGGGAGCCTGTAGTTTCTGGTCTCTGTCTGCAGATAGGCTGGATACATCAAGGAGCCAAGGACATTTGAATGACCAAGACCCAATGAGTGGCCAAACTCATGAGCAGCAACAAGGAACAAGTTGAATCCTAAAAATATAAAAAGCATAGAATGCATGTAGATTAAATAAATGTCCCCGTAAAACAATGGGAAAGGACGGGTGAGGTCCCAGAGGAGCGGAGAAGGGGGAACATAGTAGTTTAAAAAGGGAAACAAAGGGTATGTCTACACTGCATTGTAAACCTGGCTCTGTGTGACCTGGGATTGTGAACACAATGTTTCCAAGCCCATGCTTAAGCATCCATACTGCATTGTAAACCTCACAATTGCTGGACCCAGGCCTCACAGCCGTATTGGCACTACACACACCTTCTGACTCTGGTCTGCAGCTTGAGCCGTGTCTACCTTGCAAAATGACAGGGCTTGGATCCAGGTCACAGTGGGACTCAGGCTCTGAACCACCTGGGGTTATAGTGGATCACAAACGGAACATCAGCAACCAATGTGATGTAGTTGCAAAAAACGCTAATATGATTCTAAGGTGTATTAACAGGAGTGTCATATGTAAGACACAAGAGGGAATTGTGCTTCTTGTGAGGCATCAGCTGGAGTAGTGTGTCCAGTTTTGGGTGCCACACTTTAAGAAAGATGTGGACAAATCAGAAAGCATCCAGAGCAGAGAAACCAAAATGGTAACAGGTTTACAAAACATGACCCATGAGGAAGGGTTATTAAAAGCTGGGCATGTTTAGTCTTGAGAAAAGACTGTGAAAAGAATTAGTTTTTGACTATGTAGAGGTTATTACATTTTTATTATTACAAATATGAGGCCAGCCAACATGAAAGCTTAGTTCATACTGCAGAAATATCCCTCCTTACGTATAACCAAGGTTTTGTTAATATTGATAAATTCAGAGGCCAGGAGCGGCTATTATGATTGTCTCGACTGACTTTCTGAATAACACAGGCCATGGAATTTCACTCCATAATTCCTGCATTGAGCCCCATAGCTTGTGATCCCATAATATAACCCACGATAAAGCACACTAGACAGAAGCACCCAACATGAACCACAAATACACTCATCCACTGAACACACATTGTTTTCCCTGCACAAGGTTGTTAAAAGTTATCATCGCTTTATTACTTTATTTTGCTTTAAAAGTGGTGAGTTCAGTATTTTACAACTGCTAAGAGCCTCACCCTGAGGGCACAATTCTATGCCGTACACTAGTAATGCACATTGTCTAACTCAGTCAAACCAGTCCACATCCATGGTAATTCCAGTCACTCCACGGGAGCCACAGTTGTAGTCATTGCAATGACTTCAGTGGAATTACTATGGATTGTCATGGGTGTCACTGAGCTCAGAATCTGAAGCACTGATTTCAAGGAGAATTCGGCTGAGAAGTACAGCAGGTTCAGACCCTTTATATGTAGTTATTACTAAGCTGCGTTACTTTTGTGTCCCCATCTCTTTCCAGTGTAAAAATGAGATAATAGCTCTTAAAATCAAATACTGCACAGCAGAGAATGCTAATGAAATAGTAAGGAATACCTACCTTTCAAATCTTTTGTCCAGTATTCATCCTCGTCAAAGTGGGCATCTCCACCAAAACCTTCGCCCGGTGGAAAGGCATGAGCGAGAGTTCCACCCGGTCCATCAAAGGAAAAGAAGTCACCATGAACTAGAAAAGGATACAAAAAAGTATGATTCTTCTTAATCAGGACTGTAAGTAAAGGAGTCAATACTTATCCTTGACCCGTGAGGATTCTCTTACATCCAGCCACAAAGGAGATCATTATATCTGCGTTGCCTTCATAAACTCTGGTGAATTTCAGTGGGGTCACGCTGCTCCAGAGGTTCCAAGCCTTCTCAATCGCTTCATCTACATCAGCTGGTTCCATGTCTGGTGTATAGTTCAAAATCCTTTAAATGCATAATAAGGAAATAAATTTAGGCAATTAAAAATGCAACTAACAGGACATGTACTTAATGTTAAACATTTTGCTTCCTTGTTGTCTGTATATTACTATTTGTATGTCTTGTCTTTTTAGACAATATGCTCCTTGATACACAATATATGTCTACCTCTGTGTTTGTTTAGTGCCTACAACAACAGGGCTTTGATCCTGATTCAGGCTCCTAGGTGCTACCATAATGATAAGAATAAATAATAATAAACATATAAAACTAATTTTCTCTGTTGGTCACAGGGATTTCCAATGGCACTCAAGGAAACACACTGAAATATTACCTATATTTCAGATCTGTTTTTGTCCATCTAGGAGACCGTGGAAAGGTGCTGAACTGACCGACATCAGGTATTCCACACCTGGGCTGCTTCATCACCTTCAGAGTATTGGAATCCAGTTCCCCAGTCACTTTCAGCCCAAAGAATTCCTGCATTTCTCGGATTTTGTCAGTTATGGGTTTGCTGTTCTTCATTTTAAAGATAGGTTCTGCCTCTGTTTTAAGTTTATAGTACTTTTCCAGATATTTCTGATCAGAAAAAAACACCCACATTTTATGACATTCATGTTTCTTTTAGAATGTATAGAATAATCTTAATAGTTATATAGTTATTCCTGTGATCTTAATATGATAAAAGACTAATTCTTCCTATCAGCTTTATTCATATATATTGTCTACAATCATTACCTCAGCAAATTGCATGTCTTCTTCATTTTTCTTCTCTGTTTCTGGAACTACTGGAAAAACGAAAGAAAATGCTACACAGAGTAAGATCTGGAATGAAAGACGCTTCATTTTCAACATCACTTCTTTATCCTACCGCTAGTTTAACAAAATCTCTCAGTCTCTATCTTTTCTATGCATGTCTCTTCAGTGCCCTGGTATATATATCACTTGGGTGCTCTGTAAAGTCAACAGTGACATGACTCACAGTTTATAACATCCTCTGATTTTCCACAAAACATGCACAATGCTACTTTTAGGAGAAGTATGACACACTACAGGTGACCTCGTCTGAAACCCCCTGATTTTGCAATGTTGTCAGAGGATGTCCAGGATACTTTCCTGTTCCTTTCCTTCCCATTTTCTCCCCTTTCCTTCATAAATTAGGCAAACATTTTCAGACTTGAGTTCAGCACCAAAAGTCATATTTAGATATCTGCATAAAAGTAGTCTGATTTTTCAGAGGTGCTAAAGGGCTGCAGTGTGAGAAACAATATTATGTTAGCAAATGTTAGAGTTGTCTTAATCTAGTAAATTGTTCCAATTTGTTGTCAGTAGTTGTCTTGTTTTATAAGCTAAAATTGTAATATGAAATTATTTTGCTTTAAAATAATTTTGTTTTGTTACAAGTCTAGTCTGCTTGTTAAAAGATTGTTTAACTGTTCACTTTGCTGTTCCCTTTAA
>NW_020714945.1:0-5414 GCF_002925995.2 Terrapene triunguis | reverse complement strand
ATAGAATCCTAGAATCATAGGACTGGAAGGGACCTCGAGAGGTCATCTAGTCCAGTCCCCTGCACTCACGGCAGGACTAAGTATTATCTAGACAATCCCTGACAGGTGTTTGTCCAACCTGTTCTTAAAAATCTCCAATGACGGAGATTCCGCAGCCTCCCTAGGCAATTTATTCCAGTGCCTAACTAACCTGACAGTTAGGAAGTTTGTCCTAATGTCCAATCTAAACTGCCCTTGCTCTAATTTAAGCCCATTGCTTCTTATCCTATCCACAGAGGTTAACGAGAACAATTTATGTCCCTCCTCCTTGTGACAACCTTTTATGTACTAGAAAACTGTCCCCTCTCAGTCTTTTCTTTTCCAGACTAAACAAACCCAATTTTTTCAGTTTTCCCTCATAGCTCAGACTGACCTGAGCTGCATTCAGACTAGAGGCCTGAAGGATATCCCATTGTCACTCCCCTGAGCCACCAAATCTCCCACTTTTGCCATCCTACACCCTCATCTTTCGCAATACCTTTATCTAGGGTTATGTCAGTCCCTTCTACTTCATTACAAGAGACACAAAGAAATTATAACAGTTCAGGTAGTGCATGATGATAGGATCAGTTGTTTAGAATAATATTGTAATGAATAGGGGGTGTGACTGCCCTCTAGTGGATGGAATTAGAACTACTCAACTGCGTGTCATAGGCCCTGTGCAAAATAGCTCACATAGTCGAGATGTGCTTTAGGAGTAAACATACCAGAGCACAATGAACTTCCACATGGTCACAGTGTCCAGCATAACACTGACTGTCAAGGTCCTAGATGGTCATAGCTGTCTTAGAACTATCAACTCTTATGAAGCAGGGAGTGAACGTCTAGTGCTGTGCTTCTATCTTCTTCTTCTTCTTCTAATGTCTTTCCCCTTGCTTCTACCCTGGAGCTGCCCACTTACTTCTGCCTCCCGCTCTGCCTCTCCTCTACAGCTAGTGCAGTCTCTTAAAGTCATCATATTGTCTGAAAGGCTGAGCTGGGAGTTCAGCCTGCAGGGCAACTAAATTAAATTCACTGGTCCCTTCTCTAGTGCGGCTGACCAGAAAGACCAGGAGTCTGGACCAAAAGAACCCAAGACTGTTATATACACAAACATAAAATAGCTTTATTGCTGAGTGACAGATTAATAAATAGCCTAAATACAATACTAAGATAAGTTAAAACTATATATTACATTTAACATTTCTCTGTTATTTAAAATAATATTTATCAGGGATCACAGCTCTTATGTGACTCAGACATAAAGTAAAAGATAAATAACACTGATTAGAAACAAAAAATTGATGAAAAGCCATCTCTGGTGCATACAAAATTGGGTTCTGTTTCCTTTGCACCATCACCTTGTGTGTCTGCTCTTATTTGCAGTCAAACCAACTATTTCTCTGCATTTCACGAATAACTTTCTTGGACTTGGTGTCTATCTCATACTGCTTTGATCCATGGAAAAAATAGAAATTTCCTAGAAATAAAAACAAAATGAATAATTACTTTGTACAAATGTATATTCATTCTCTTTCCACAAACAATGCTGCAAATTAAAATGTGTACACATAAAGAAACACCCTTACTAATGTCTGTAATGATTCTTGAATCTATGGAAATGCACATTTTCCAGTATATTCAACTATCAAAGTATTTTTTTCTATTTACCTTTTTCCTGAAAAGCAGCATCAACCTTATTGCCAATTCTTGGAAAGTCAACTGATATGCGTCTTGGATAACCCTTTTCCATGGATTCGGTGACTTCATCATAACTGAATGAAGAAATGAAATGAAAATAATACATAACCATGTGATATTTAATATTGACTCCAACTGACCTTTACAACAAATAAGTCCTGCCCTTAGCTAAAACTCACTAACCATGAGCTACTATAAACTCATTGAATTGTATAAATCCTTACTATATGAATACTTTCACCTTTACTAATCTATGCACAGTTGTCCGTAGCTATTCTGACTAAATAGTTTGTTTTTCCTACTTGATAGCTGTAGGAGGAGTGGTATGGGGCCCAAGTGTGCAACCTTGACATCTGGGCCCTCATCCTGCAAAGACATTTCTGTACCTGTCTTGCTTTGTGCTTATGAGTTGTTAATGGGACTAGTCACCTGAGTGAAGCTAAGCATACGCATAAGACTTTGCAGGATGGGGCCTTGGTGAGCACTTAGTTATGTGATAGTCTCACCCAAGAAGAAACAGGGGTGTGTTTTTTTGTGAGGGGGAGTGGTTACAAAACCTGTCCATTTGTAGAAATATTTTCTTCATTTAATTTTAGAAAATGATTGAGTAAAGTTCCCCACTGCACGGGACAGCAGCAGTGCTGTAAAGGCCAGCCTTGCCCCAGCCCTGATCGGGTAGGGGTTGAAATAAGAGGAGGATCTGGTCTTTCCACCCTCACACAGCTATTGGTGGCTATACAGCTGATAGGAAATCCTACCTGCTACTGTAACACCAACAGGCCCCAGTCATCAGAATCAAACCTGGGACTCCTGGAGCTAAATGCATGAGCCTCTACTATATGAGCTAAAAGCCATATGGCCATTAGCTAAGGCTATAGAGCAAACTCATTAATCTCTCTCTAAGTGGTGTCAGTGCTACTTGATGGGACAGAACACCACACCCAGGAGATGTGTGGGTTACACTACCAGCTCTCCTAACCCTGGAGGCGGGGCATACCACTTGGGGGAGGCAGCTCATGGTAGGCATGAGCTGCAGGGACACCGCAGGCACAAATAGAGAACTAAGTCAGGGCCGGGAGATGGGCACAGGGAGCTGCCAAAACATGGGGTCCCTACAGGCCTGCATCGCACACAAGAATCAGCCAATGCTGAAAAGGAGGGGGGTACCTTAAACTTGGACTAAGGACAGAGACCCGAAGGGCAGTTGAGATTTTTACTGATGGATTTATGATGCACTCCTATTAACTGTTCTTTGCAATGACACCGGGGCTCAGCCTGTGCTAATAAAGGTGCTGGGATGGAACTCTGCAGTAGAGCATTGGTCACAAGAACGAGAAGACAAAAATGACTAGACACAAAAGTGAAAGTGACGTGTCTATTTCCATTGACCCAAGTGACAGAAGGGCAAGGAAAACAGATTTAAATGGCTGTGCTAAGCTCTGTACAAACCTGTAACACAAAGCCAGTCCCTGTCCAAATTACACTATTATACTATAATGAACTGGCCACTGTGTTGGTGTACCCTACCTTCTGCTGGATAGAATTGGATATGTTCACCTATGCTATAGGAACATACTACAGTAAAAGCTGTGTTATTTGGCCTTGTACCAGCCGGAAAGATCTATAAACTGACATTTCTAATCTTCACCGGAAGTCCAGTTTATAGTCCAGTTGGCACGGGCCAGCAGGCTCCATACCTGGCTCCGCGTGGTTCTCTGGAAACGGAGACATATCCCTGCTGCTCCTAGGTGGAGGAACAGCCACGAGGGGTCGGCATGCGGGAGAGGGGATGGGCATGGGCTCTGGGAGGGAGTGTGGGTTCAGGAGGGGGCTCTGTGCAGGGGGTTGGAGCACGGGAGGGGGTGCAGGGTGACGGATCCAGGATGCGCTCACCTTGGGGGGCTTGCTGCAAGCAGCGACCTGTCCCTATTTTTCCTAGGTAGAGGCGCGGCAAGGTGGCTCTGTGTGCTGCCTCCTCCCACATGTACCACCCCCACAGCTCCCACTGGCCGTGGTTCCTGGCCAATGGGAGCTGTGGAGCCAGTGCTTGGGGTAGGGCGGCGGCAGAGCATGGAGCTGCCAGCTGTGCCTCCCCCTACGAACAGCAGAGACAGGTTGCTGCTTGTAGGGAGCTGCCCATACCCCCTCCTGCACCCAAACTCCTTCCCTCTTAGTTAACCGGAATCTTTCATTTACCGGCACCCCCCATTCCCCTGACATGCCCGATAAAAAAGCTTTTACTGTACTAGCAGCAAATGGAAAATGTTCTTTAACTCGAGTGTTTTAAGGAAAAGGAAGATCTGAGTTCTATCTTTGTTGTCATTGAAATTCAGCTTAATAATGGGGTGTGCAATATACCAGTCATGAAATCCTACTCAAGGGAGCCACAGATTTGTCATAATTCCAAATGTAAAGGCTTAATAAGGCTTTAAATAAACTGCATGGATTATTTGCTGGGAGAATTTAATCTTACCTCCAATACTTGTCACCTACAAAGAAGTACGTTTTTTTTGTATTCTCATCATAAACAGCAGCATCAATTGTCTTAACATATCTTGGAAAGCCCAGGGTGTGGATGTTCCTAGGAAAACCTGGATGTACAGAGTATCCACTGACAACCCAGTATTGGTTGCCTGTCAAGAAAAACAAGATAGAAAAGCTTGATAGGGACTTCTGATGAGCTTAAGCAGTATTTAATTACAGTCGTGGAGCTTCCCCAAGGAAACTTTTCTGTTCCCTGAGGGGTGTATTCCATTGATAGCATTGAATTTGAAGACACTCCTTTCTTGCAAGGCAGCTGGAATGTTTAAGTTTTCAGGACACTTGGATTTTTTGCTTTATAAATTCATTAGAGTAGTTAAAAAA
This sequence comes from Terrapene triunguis, assembly GCF_002925995.2. NCBI lineage: Eukaryota > Metazoa > Chordata > Testudines > Emydidae > Terrapene > Terrapene triunguis. The sequence goes on along the minus strand of NW_020714945.1, from coordinate 830 downwards.
AACCATTTCCCCCCCATGGGAGCTGGGATTGTTCAGCACCTCTGGAAATCAGGCCACTTAGTTAGGTGCCTAAATATGAATTTAGCTGACTAAATGTAAGCACTCCATTTTATATAACCGATCCTCTCACCTGCCTTAAGCACATCATTTAACTTCACTCTCAGTTTTCCTCTCAGTTATGAAATAGGCATAATATCTTATTTCACAGGACTGTTGTGAGGTTTAATTAGTTAATGACTGTGAAACTGCACTTTGAAGTGAAAAGTTATGTAAGTGCTAGGTGGTGGTGGTTATTAATAATAATAATTGCTTCTTCATTTCCACATGTAAGAAGAATGTCTAGAAATTCAATAGAAATACCTTTAAAAAGAAACACTTGATCCTTTTTGTCAATTTCATAAGCAGCTTCAAAGCCAGATGGTAGGGTTGGCCAGAAGGAAGAAATTAAATCTTGCTCAATACCTGGGAAATAAGGACTCTTGCGCCAGATGTACCTGATTGAAAAGACAAGTTGCTTGTTTATATAATCATATTTTATCATTAATTCATGAGATCGTCAACAGGAAAATTTAATAAAAATCCCTACTACATGAGCTGTACATTTGTTCCTTAGTTGCAGGTGGTGGGACATGCCCCCAACCCACAGATCATGTCCCCTTGGAGATGCAATGCCCATTTCTTAGTGCCCTCTTCAGCGCTACAGAGAAATCCTGTCCTATTTCTTTGCACTGTGGTTCTTCCACCCTGCCCTTTTACCTCACCCTTTCCCTCCCATTCCTTCGGTCCCCAGTAAGGCACAGGGAAGAGCTGAAACCTATCTGTAACGCTGT
>NW_020714944.1:0-14069 GCF_002925995.2 Terrapene triunguis | reverse complement strand
GGAGACCAGGAGCCACCCTCCTGCTCCAGATGGGAGATGTACAGAGTTTAAAACATATATTTGTATAATACAGAAGTGAAAAAGCAGAAATCCCTACAGCATCAGTGACAGGCTCTCAGGAAGCAGTGCCCACTTCTACAGAAGGGACTTTCAGTGATCGAGCTTAGTTACTTATATTCATCGCTAGAGTGACTGAGCACCTCACAATCATTAATATATTCATCTTCACAGCACCTCTCTGAGGTAGAGAAGTGCTATTATCCTAATTTTATAGATGGGGAACTGAAGCTCAGAGAGGCTAAGTGACTTGCTCAAGGTCTGTAGCAGAGCTAGGAATTAAACCCAGGTCTCCTGAGTCTTCAGGCTAATGTCCTAACTGCTGGACCATCCTTCCAGTATTATGGATCACCACTAGTGCAACATATTTCTCCAGTCCAACTCACATGGTTGTCTGAGGTCTCAAAATGTCGCTTTTAATTAAATTTGAACAGTACTAAATTTTTCTGCAGATAAACAAAATCCCAGGGCTAGCTGGAAATTTTGTGATTTCTTAACTACAGATATTTGAAATTCTACCCAGAAGTAGAATTTGGCACTTTGGCAATATTGGTTTATGGAGAGAAGGAAAGGAAAGATAAATTAAAACTGTCGGAAACAATCACACTCACAATCACACTCATATCTTGACTTTAGTAAGGCTTTTGATATTACCTCGCATAACATTCTCAAACAAACTAGGAAAATACAACCCAGCTACTATAAAGAGGGTGCATACCTGATTGGAAAACTGTTCCCAGAGAGTAATCAGTGATTCACAATCAAGCTGGAAGCGCATATCAAGTGGGGTCCTTCAGGGAACAGTTCTGGGTCCAGTTCTGTTCAATATCTTCATCAATTATTTAGATAATGACATAGAGAGTACACTTATAAAAACTTATCACACAGAGAGCCACGCTGAAGAATCAAGGCCTTGGCAGGCCTAAGGATGGCAGAAGTAGCTAGGTCTTTTCACTCTGTCGGAGCAGGTGGTGGCCTATATGAGAACAGGTTCCCATTGCTTTAGTGCTGTTACTACTTACTAGGTACGGGGTGAAATCACACAGGCTTTGAATGACCAGAAACTCTGAATGTCCACCTGGCAAGACAGACCCATCCTGCCATTATGGAGCCAGATTCCAAAGACCCTGCAGGTGACTGAGGTGTCCATAAGGACAGGGACAATCTTATTTATTGGAACCTATGGGGACCCCACCAGGTCTCACAGCTCTCTCTACATGCAGTCTCCCTCTGCCCTATATAATGGTGTCTTCCTGCCGGGAAGGTGGACTATTCCCTTCTTCTGTATCCTCTTTGGAGCAAGGACTGTGCTTCCCTCTGAAGAGGAATGCTAAGCAGGACCACTGCCTGCCTATAATCCTAAGGGATGGAGATAATCTACTCTCTCCACCATACTGCAGCCAGGAGGGACATGGATCATCCCACCACCACCGACAACCGTTGTTGCTGGCCATCTGAGAGAGAACACACTAAATGCAGCCACTCCATCTGAGGAAATGAATTAAAATGGCTTTAACTATTTGTCCTGCGGACTGCCTAGGGTAGACTCATCCAGTCAGGAAAACAGGCCCAATATCATGCGGCAACAATGAAGACCAGCTAACCCAGTGCAAAATTTGAAAAAGCAGTCTGAAATTTTGTTTCTAGTGCACAGAAATTTTCAAGTTTCTTAAAAATGGCTTCTCATTTGATAAAGGTTCCATAAAATTCAAACATAGATACATCTTAATAAAACAGTCTGATATCAAAGAGCCTACAGCTGGACAAATCATCCACTTTAAGTAAATTGCCTGATGAATTTAACCCTTTTTGTGTGTGTGTTTGAGAATTTTGTGTGAACAAATTCTGATTTCTGCAAATATCTTCGCTATTCACAAATATGACCCAAATAGGTGGAATTAACATGTGCCAGGCTATGGCTTGCTTGCAAACCCTTCATTTTAACTCCCCATTCCTTGTCATGTGAGACTGGTCCGCTGTCACATGGCATCATTTTGGCTTCCTAATTGGTTGACCGAGACTTTAGAAAAGGAATAAAAAGTAACAAATTGTGAATAACAAGCAGTGAATAATGAAAAGAGGGCCATCTTGGACACACATGTGAATGTGGGCATTTGTATGAAGAACAGACATTCATATGAACAAAAGCTGCTCATGTGAATGTTCCTGAATAGCAATTCTTCATGTAAGGGTCTAAACGTACTGAATGAATGCTTCCCTGACAGCTAGCTGCGAGGGGGAGGGACTTTGGGTGTGTTTATATAAATACAGTTTGCTTCTGCTCTACTGAGATATCCAGCAGATAGAGAAGTGTTTTGCTCAAAGTAATCAACTTTGGCTGGTGTTGGGTTACAAATCACTTTAGTACTGAATGCAGGGGTAGTGAAATGCAGTTACCAATGTTGTAATTATTATAGGAATACAGGGAAGCAGGATTGTGCTTAACCTGTCCAAAATGAGGGGTGCCACCCTTAGCTGAAAGGACCTTGTTTAGCCAGGGGCTTGAATGCCAGAGCCCTGTAAAAATAAGAGGAGTGGGGACAGGTGTCTCAGCCAGGAGGATTGCAAACCCACCCCAAGAGTTCCCCATAGAATATTAGGGTTGGAAGAGACCTCAGGAGGTCATCTAGTCCAATCCCCTGCTCAAAGCAGGACCAACACCAACACGCTGGTCTGGTTTAACCTGTTCCTCTCCACTGATCAAAGAAAGAGCTACCAAGGCTTCATTAGGAGCCTCTTTTGGTTATTTTAAATGCTCGATCAGAGCCGAAATCACTTGAGATGGGGCAGTGTTTCTGCCCAGCCTGCAAAGAGCTGAAAATCATTAAGAGACTGATGTACAGTGGTCACAGCAGAAAGGCAGGTGGTAGCAGAAGGTGACTGACAGTCAGATGGCGAATGAGTGGCTGGAGAGGCGCAGCGAGCGGCTATCAGGGAGGCTGGTGGGGAGAAATAGGGAGTAAGGTGCCTCCTTACCTCCACCCAGGGTGGGAGGTGAACTCTGCAGATGCACCTCTGAACTCTGGGTCTGCACTGACCAAGGTCTCTCGCACCAACAGAAGTTGTTCCAATAAAAGGTACTAAGTTACCCACCTTGTCTCTCTAATTTCTTAGATAGTCATCATTAAAAAACAGTTGAAGAACAAGTGAGGATTTTGTTTTTCTACCCACACACAGACAGGATGAAGAACAAATCCATGACTTTTAGCTTCTATTATTGCACACATTTTAAAGTAGCCAAAGAATATTTGTTAGGGTGATTTATGTGGCTGAAGAAAGCTGACTCACTTTCTGTCCGTATTTTTGGTGGTACTGTGACTATCCCAAAATTCAGCCTCAAATTACTATTGTTCTGAATTCCAGCTAAATTCTGACACCCAGCTTTAGGTAAATACATTTTTCAGTACCTGTTTGAAAGTGAATGGTAAGGAGGCAGCACAGCTTAGTCCCTGTGATAACTGCACCCTGGGTCTTTTCCTGATGGCAAGTCAGCATGGTTTGGGTGAGGAAAGGAGGCTCTGTTCCCTTTTGGTCTCTCCTCACATCACCAACTACTTCTTCTCCCCTTCTCCTTATGGTTTATTAATGACAGCTCCCCTATTGTGCGGTTCCCCTGTCCCATTCAGGCACTTCTTCCTCCCTTCTCACGGTTATTGCTGTACCACTCCCTTCCCCAGTGTCAGATTGCTCCCTACTTGTGAGCCAGGCAGACTGAAAGGAAGCTGTGTGGGAGGGGAATGAGACTATTTGAAATGGAAAGATGGCCTATGATAAAACCAATGGTGTGGAAGTCAAGATCTGGGTTCCATATGACCAACTGCCATAAACTTCCTGCATCACCATGGGCCACTCACTCCGTCTTTCTATGCCTTGATTCCCATGTATGAAAGGGGGTTAATAATACTTCCTTTCTCTTGCAAGCATTTGTGGACAGGAACTGTCTTTTACTATGGATTTGTTCTGTCTCAATGTTAGCTGGAGCCTCTCAATGCCATTCTAATAGTAAATAGTGATATTAATGTTTTGTATTTATTCAAACTCCAGTGAGCATATAGGCCAGGTTCCATTGTAATGATACATAGAAAAATGATCTACGTGACTATCAGTGGCTGATCCCAATTATTAGGGATGAATTCCCAGCACTGTCTTGTAAAGTCAGTTTCCTCTCCTCAAGTAACATCAACAGTAACAAAGATTAAAGCAGTTCCGTATTTGTATTTAGTGGACGTGTATAAACAAATTACTTGAGCCAAATTTCATTTCCCAGCAGAAATTTTTAATCAGGAGGTTCTTTTCCCCAAATCTGTGATCTTAAGTAGTATTATAATTTGTTATGATTATATCATGACTCTTAAAACCAGAGCTAGGCCTAAGCCAAACACCCCACAAGTTTGAGGAATGGGGGAAGGAAATCTAGATCCAAATTTTGAATCTTGAGACCTCTCAAGAGAGCTTTTCTGTGAAAAGATCCTGTCATTCATTTCAGAAGATCAGTTTACTGGAGCTAGGTATTGACTTTAGGCACAACCTGGAGAAATGGGTGGTGCAGAAAAGCAACAGGAGTTGCCTCTGAGACACAATTCATTTGCTGCTTCCTTCTTGCTCTGCTGGCCTCTTCGAGTTTCAAATTGTGACCCCCTCCCATCAAACCAGTTCAACTTCTCTGGCCACCAGCTCTGGGGTGCAACCAAGTCACTGCCCACCTTCTCCAGCAGCAGTGGGGAGTAAGTAAACATGCAGCACCCATTTAATTTTATATACATGAATCTGGGCAGCCTGTATAGATGGGTAAGGTGAGTTCTTACTTCGCCTCACTGGCTTACAGTCCATCTGGAAAGTCCATTAGGTGGGGATGGGCTTCTTCCATGGGCCATTGTGTTCGTTGATGGGCCATCAACTTAAACATTCCCTTCACAGTGTGCTGGCTAAACTGGATGTAAATACCTTGCGGGTGTTACCAGGAGCAAACACAGTTGAAATACAATTACATAGTCAATATTCAGAACTCCAGATACAAAAATGATACATGCATACAAATTAATCAAACCATAACTTTTCCATTGACACCTTACATGGCATACTTTGTACAAGATTTATTGCAATTGTATAACAGTGGTAGCTATAGTGATCTACATGGTCATATTTTACTCATATAACATCACACCTTGCTCTTAGATTCATGTTGTTTAATGCAAAACTGGTAACTGATACAATTCCCACCATCCGTGATTTAATTATTGATATGGTCTTTAACTCAAGCCCCTGAGTACTGGTCCATGACTGAAGCGCCTAGGTGCTATCACAATATGCATATAAAATAATGGTAAGTGGCTGGTGAGTTGCACCCTTGTCCTTGGGGCTAGTGACAGGAAGTGGAGGGAAGCATTGTGCCCACTTGTTCCTATAAGGTGGTGCTAATATCAGGAATAATGGTTGACATTAATGCTTCCCTTCAGGTGGCTATTTCCCTGAAATGAGCAGCAGTTAGGCCATTATTCAGGAAGCCATTACTCGATGCCGGCAATTTTTTTTTATCTTCCTAACTGGGGGAAGAGTACTGCATATTGATAACCATAGTTGTCAGCTGAAGCCCTCAGATTTCCTTGAGCCCTTTCAATCCTATTATAGCTCTGGGTATGGGACAGAGACCTTATTGGTCTTGTTGTTTGTAGTTCTCCATGTGGTGGGTCCACACTCACCATTAGAGAACTGTTAGTAGCCTCTTATACCACTGACCATGGATAACTCACCCATAGTCCCCACCTCGTAAACAGGACCTCTTTAGAGTGCTGCTGTCCTTTTACCTCTGACAAGGGCCAGAGGGTTGTTTTTGGTTGTTGTTCTATTTTAAAAGCTCTGTTTTGTGGAATGCTGCAATGTTCTGTTTTGCAAACCCCTTCCCATCCTTTTTACCTAGTATGTGAGAGCATGAGAGGAAACAGTGAGACATTTTGGGCCGGGCTGTCGTCAGCACACAGAAGTGGTGTCACACAGCTCCATATCTTGTCTCCATCATACTTGGATAGTGTACTGCCTGTGCTTCCCTCAGTGCCTGGCTAAGATTGGGACTTCCAAGATGGCAGAAGGAGAGGGGAACATGAGAATGTGCTGAAAGTGGAGGGGTAATTGGGATTGTTTGAATTTTCTGCAGTCTCCATCTCCACCAAAGGATATTTTCAATACCTTTCCGTACTGAATTAAATGACATGCAGCAATTCTTCCTATTTAGATGCTGCAAGGATCACCAGTGAATAGTGGCTCTGAAGTTGCCACTCCACTGGTCAGGAATGCCTCTGCCACTTTGGCATACCCCTGTACTCCAGCCAGCCTTACACCAGCTGAGAAATCATCTAGCACATGGTTCTCAACTTTTTTCTTTCTGAGGAAAAAGCATTTCAGGAAAAAGAAATTCCAGAGAAGAGCAATAAAAATGATTAAAGGTCTCGAAAACATGACCTATGAAGGAAGATTGAGCAAAGAGGGCTGGGAGCTGAGCAGCAGCTTCAACCCCCTCCAGCAGCAGCAAGAGATGAGGGAACATCGCTTCTGCCTGTTCCATGGCACCAGCCAAATCAGCAGCTGCTCCGCATTGCCCGGCTCCGGCTCCAGCTCCCTGCCTCTGACCTGGCCAGGGGGCAGGGAGAGAAGAAGGTGGAGAGAGGTGTGTGTAGCTGCCCCGGGACTGCCTGCTCTTGCACTGTTCCTTGGGGGGGGCAACACCCCTGTGCCCCCCAACTCTGCCCATGGGCTCAGGGATTCTGCCCCATGGGGAGCATTGGGGCTCAGAAATTCCGCCCAGCTGCTCCCAACTTCAATCCCACGGGGAGCGCCGCAGATCAGGGATTCAACCCCACAGGGGGTGTCAGGGATCAGAGCTTCACCCCGTGGCTCCAACCCCGAGATTCCTGGCTTCAGCCCCATGGGAGGTGCTGGGGTTCGGGCTCTGGATTTTAGCCGTGGGGCCCTGCAGCCCCCCTGAAAGGGTTTGCGCACCCCCAGGGGGCCACAGACCCCCTGTTGAGAACCGCTGCTCTAGTATAGGGGAATCCTCAGCTAAATGAAATTCAATAAATCCTTAAGAAACATACTATAGATAGCTGAGTAAATAAAATTACTTAACCAATGTGTGTTTTACTCACTTAACGTTACTGTTCTCACAGGAAGAGGAACATCCATATTCTTCTTCGAGTGCTTGCTCATATCCATTCCAGTTAGGTGTGTGCGCGCCGCGTGCACGATCGTCGGAAGATTTTTACCCTAGCAACACCCGGTGGGTCGGCTGTGGAGCCCCCTAGAGTGGCGCCGTTATGGCGCTGGATATATACCCCAGCCGACCCAGCGCCCCCTCAGTTCCTTCTTACCGCCCCTGACGGTCGTTGGAACTGTGGAGCGCGGCTTAGCTGATCTCCACACTCCCTAGCTTTCATTGTTCTTGTTGTATTTAGTTATATAGATAGTTGTTCAAGTTAGTTAGTAGTTAGTTATAGTGTATATATATATAGTTGTAAGTTGTTATCGGGGGTTTAGGGGGTGTTTTTCCCCTTTTCCCCCCCGGCGCGCAGCCGGGCCCATGCCCAAGGCTCCTGGCTTTAAGCCGTGCGCGTCCTGCGGGAAGCACATGCCAACTAGCAACCCGCATAGCTCCTGCTTGAAGTGCCTGGGAGAGACTCATCCAGCAGATAAGTGCCCTATCTGCAAGGCCTTCAAGCCAAGGACAAGGAAGGAGCGGGACTTTAGGCTCCGACAGCTCCTCATGGAGGCGGCTCTGAGTCCAGATCCTCCCTCGGCGCGCCCTGTCCCGGCACCGAGCGCTTCGGTGCGCAGCGCCCCGGCGGGCTCGACCGGTGCGGCAGAAAAGACTGTTCGGCACCGACCGACGTCGGCACCGCGCCCGCCCAAAGAGCCTCGGCACCGATCCATCTCTCCGGGCCATAAGAAGACCGCTAAGACACGGGACGTTGTTGCCGCGAAGGTACCGGCTCCCCCGGTGCCGGGGGTAGAGCCGCGTCCGCAGCTGGACCGCCAAAGACAGGCGGCCACACCGTCGACTCCGGCACCGAGGCCGTTGAGTCCGGTGCGGACTGTTTCACCACCAAGGCTGGTGGTGGAACCTTGTCTCCCTTCCACCCCGGAGACCTTTGCTACGGCGAGAGACCTGATCGCCCTCACGGAGCCAGCGCCGTCGCAACTCCCGGCACCGGTGGCTCCACGCGTGCTGCAGTCCAGAGGCAAGCCTGCCCTGGTGCGCCCACCGTCGCCAGCACGAGTCTCTCGGCACCGCTCCAGATCCCGAGGCAGGTCCCGACGCCGCTCGGAGTCCCGGCGCCGAGGGTCACCTCGGCACCGGTCGTACTCGCGGCCCAGATCTTCCTCGCGGCGCCGTTCAACATCCCGGCACCGCCGTGACGACCGGCACCGATCGGGGTCGAGGCGCAGCTCCCGGCACCGGTATGAGCGCCACTCGGGCTCGAGAGGCCGCTCCCGGTACCACGCCTCCTCCAGATCGTCGTCACGTTCCAGATCGGGATCCTGGCACCGGAGGGACTATCGGCACCGGTCCAGGTCCCGGCACCGTTCGCCGGAACAACGCAGGGACAGGTCCCCTTACGGTCGGCACCGATCGGCACCGTACCACCCGGTGCCGACGGCATCGGGTTCGGCACCGCCGTGGCCGTCGAGATCGGCGTCCCGGTCATCTGAGACGGTGGAGCCCGGCCACCTGCAGGAGACCGAGGACCCGATGCAAGGGCCTGCGCATTGGTCCTTTTGGACTCCTTGGGCCTACCACCAAGCTCAAGGAGCTCCCCTGTCGGCTTCCCGCTCTGGCCGTTCGGACACCAGGGCCCCAGAGTCTACCATCTCCCGCCCTCCTCCAAGGGACGTGGAGGCTCCAGTGCCCGCACCTGCAGAGGCCCCTGACCAGGGGGCAGGAGATGCCCAACACCAGGAACACCTGGAGCAGGACCAACCATTGGACCCCTTGCCACCGGGGGCATCTTCCTCGTCCTCTCCTGATGAGGCCGTAGCGGGCACGTCGTCCATCGGGCCGCCCCCGATAGACCTTCGGGCCCATCAGGACCTACTGCGGCGCATGGCTCGCAATCTGGACCTCCAGGTGGAGGAGGTTGCGGAGGTCCATGACCCGATAGTGCAGATCATCTCAGCGGATGCTCCATCCAGGGTGGCATTACGGCTGGTCCGCACCATCCAGGCCAACGCCACTACTATCTGGCAGACCCCGGCCTCTATTCCGCCCACGGCCAGAGGGGTTGAGAGAAAATACTTTGTCCCATCCAGGGAACATGAGTATCTGTACATTCACCCCCAACCGTGCTCACTGGTGGTTTCCTCAGTGAATGCACGGGAGCGCCATGGCCAGCAGGCCGCTGCGCCCAAATCGAAGGACGCTAAGCGCTTCGATTTGTTCGGACGCAAGGTGTATTCGGCTGGCGGACTGCAATTGCGGGCAGCGAACCAGCAGGCACTACTGAGCCGCTACGGCTTCAATATGTGGTCCTCGATGGGGAAGTTTAAAGAACTGGTTCCCCAGGACTCGAGGGACGAGTTTGGGGCCCTGGTAGAGGAGGGCAAGCGGGTGGCATGCACCTCCCTACAGGCGTCCCTTGATATAGCGGACTCGGCCGCTAGGACCCTGGCGTCGGGGATAGCAATGCGCCGAATCTCCTGGCTCCAGGTGTCGGGCTTGCCTCCGGAACTGCAGCAGACCCTGCAGGACCTACCGTTCGAGGGACAGGGCCTCTTTTCAGAGAAAACAGACTCGAGGCTCCAAAACCTTAAGGACTCTCGAACAATGATGCGCTCCCTGGGGATGCATGTCCCAGGGCCTCAGCGCAGGCCCTTCAGGCCACAGCCTCAGCGGTTCTACCCTCCCCCGCCTCGTCCAAGACAGGACTTTGCTAGGAGGCGGGGTCGAGGTGGTAGGCGAAGGTCGACCGGCCCTCAACCCGGTCAGAACCAGGGCCAACCTAGGCCACCTTCTGGGCCTAGGCAAGCCTTTTGAAGGTGCGGTCGAGGACGGCACCTTAGCCACTTTCCAGGATCCGGTTCCCCCCTTCCGGGATCGCCTCTCCCGTTTCCACCGTGCTTGGTCCCGTATAACCTCGGACCGTTGGGTCCTTCGCACGGTGGAGAGGGGATACGCCCTCCAGTTTTCCTCGCCCCCCCCATCCCACTCCCCCTCCCCGTCCCTCTTCAGGGACCCTTCTCACGAGCAACTCCTTACACAGGAGGTTTTTGGGCTCCTCGCTATGGGGGCCATAGAGGAGGTTCCTTCGGAGCTAAGGGGCAGGGGGTTTTACTCCCGCTACTTCCTGATACCCAAGTCAAAAGGGGGTCTACGGCCCATCTTAGACTTATGCGGACTCAACAAATTCATAGTAAAGTTGAAGTTCCGCATGGTGTCATTGGGGACCATTATCCCTTCACTGGATCCTGGAGACTGGTTCGCCGCCCTCGACATGAAGGACGCTTACTTTCACATAGCAATTTATCCGCCCCACAGACGTTTCCTGCGATTCGTGGTAAACAGGGTACACTACCAATTCGCAGTCCTTCCCTTCGGCTTGTCCTCGGCTCCCAGGGTCTTCACAAAGTGCCTGGCAGTCGTCGCGGCCTTCCTTCGTCGACAAGGGATACAGCTGTTCCCGTACTTGGACGACTGGCTGGTACGCGGCCGCACCGGAGACCAAGTGCAGGCCCATGTCCACATAGTGACACGCACTTTCCACGAGCTGGGCATTCTACTCAACAAAGAGAAGTCCACTCTAGTACCAACTCAAAGAATAGAGTTCATTGGAGCAATCCTGGACTCCAGACATGCCCGAGCCATCCTGCCAGACAGCCGCTTTCATACCATCTCAAGCGTCATTCAAGGACTCAGGGCCTTTCCAACTACCACCATAAGGGCATGCCTTGCCCTCTTGGGCCACATGGCCTCGTGCACCTACGTAACCAGGCACGCCAGGCTGCGACTTCGCCCATTGCAGACTTGGGTGTCATCGGTTTACCGTCCTCATCGAGACGACCTGAGTATGGTGGTCACGGTTCCGACCGCAGTCTTGGCCTCCCTCACATGGTGGACGGATCGCACGGCGGTCTGTGCAGGAGTACCCTTTCACGCCCCACAGCCCTCCCTCCACCTAGTTACGGACGCTTCATCTCTAGGATGGGGCGCTCACCTGGGGGAGCATCATACCCAAGGCCTGTGGTCGGCGTCCCAACTAGCCCTGCACATCAACGTCCGAGAGCTGATGGCAGTGCGCCTGGCTTGTCAGGCTTTCCTCAACTTCCTACAGGGCCGTTGCGTGCTGATTCTCACCGACAACACCACGGCCATGTTTTACATCAACAAGCAAGGCGGAGCCCGCTCATCTCCCCTATGCCAAGAGGCCATTCGCCTGTGGGACTTTTGCATCGCCCACTCCATACATCTCACGGCGTCATTCCTGCCTGGAGTCCAGAATACGCTGGCGGACTGTCTCAGCAGGTCCTTCCAATCGCACGAGTGGTCGATTCGCCCGGACATCATCTATTCCGTCTTCCAGAGGTGGGGGTTTCCCCAGATCGACCTGTTCGCATCTCGGGCCAACAGGAAGTGCCAGGCATTCTGCTCCCTACACGGGCGAGCCCCGGGCTCTCGGTCGGACGCCTTCCTCATGGCATGGAAAGACCATCTGTTCTACGCCTTTCCCCCATTCCCGCTGGTCCACAGGGTGCTGCTCAAGATCCGCAGGGACCATGCACGGGTAATTCTAGTCGCTCCTGCTTGGCCGAGACAGCACTGGTACACCACACTTCTAGAGCTGTCAGTACAGAGGCCGATCACGCTCCCCTTGAGTCCGGATCTCATCTCTCAGGACCACGGCCGGCTGTGTCACCCCGACCTGCAGTCGCTCCACCTCATGGCGTGGATGCTTCATGGTTGAGTCGCTCAGAGCGGCAATGCTCGCAGGCCGTCCAACAGGTCCTGCTGGGAAGTAGAAAGCCCTCTACGCGGACCACTTATTTAGCCAAGTGGAAGAGGTTCTCCTGCTGGTGTGAGCAACGAGCTACGTCTCCCTCGCAGGCTCCTATCCCCTTGATACTGGAATACCTCCTGTCCCTCAGACAGCAAGGCTTGGCGACATCCTCAATTAGGGTTCACCTCGCCGCTATTTCCGCTTTCCACCCAGGAGAACTCACGTCCTCGGTATTCTCGAACCCGATGGTCGTTAGATTCCTCAAGGGCTTAGACCGGCTATACCCACAGCAGCGACAGCCGGTTCCAACGTGGGACCTCAACCTCGTCCTCTCCAGGCTCACAGGGCCTCCGTTTGAATCATTGGCTACCTGCTCGCTCCTGTACTTATCTTGGAAGACAGCCTTCCTGGTAGCCATCACCTCAGCACGGCGCGTCTCGGAACTCAGGGCGCTGACATCCGAGCCCCCATACACGGTGTTCCATAAGGACAAGGTGCAGCTTCGCCCCCATCCTGCCTTTCTGCCAAAGGTGGTGTCACCTTTCCACGTGAACCAGGATATTTTCCTCCCGGTCTTCCATCCGAAACCGCACGCTACTCGTCAAGACCAGCGTTTACACTCTTTGGACGTACGCAGGGCCCTGACTTTCTATATTGACCGTACAAAGCCATTTAGGAAGACGACGCAACTCTTCGTTGCGGTGGCCGACCGGATGAAAGGCTCACCGGTCTCTTCACAGTGCCTGTCCACTTGGATCACGTCCTGTATTCGTGCTTGCTACGACCTGGCCGGTGTACCGACGCCACGCCTCACCGCTCATTCCACGAGGGCCCAGGCCTCCTCGACTGCCTTTCTGGCTCAAGTACCAATCCAGGACATTTGTAAAGCTGCAGTGTGGTCATCGGTCCACACATTTGCTACTCACTATGCGCTGGTGCAACAATCCAGAGACGACGCTGCTTTCGGGTCAGCGGTTCTGCACACAGCAATGTCTCACTCCGACCCCGCCACCTAGGTGGGGCTTGGGAGTCACCTAACTGGAATGGATATGAGCAAGCACTCGAAGAAGAAAAGACGGTTACTCACCGTTGTAACTGTTGTTCTTCGAGATGTGTTGCTCATATCCATTCCAAACCCGCCCCCCTTCCCCACTGTCGGAGTAGCCGGCAAGAAGGAACTGAGGGGGCGCTGGGTCGGCTGGGGTATATATCCAGCGCCATAACGGCGCCACTCTAGGGGGCTCCACAGCCGACCCACCGGGTGTTGCTAGGGTAAAAATCTTCCGACGATCGTGCACGCGGCGCGCACACACCTAACTGGAATGGATATGAGCAACACATCTCGAAGAACAACAGTTACAACGGTGAGTAACCGTCTTTTTTACAATGTAGTTAAAATAATTATAACCCTCATGCTTCAGGACATATGGCACTACCTAGCTGCCTGAGATTATGAAGAAATTCATCTATGTGCAACTTATTCCATAAATGAGACCAGGTACCAGACTACATGAATCACTACTTTGATCTGGTATAGTAATTCCTACATGTCTTACGTTTATTAGTAGAACTGGTAGAATACTGCAAATACAGTGAGCGTTCCCTCAAATGCTGGATGGCTGTTCATTTTCACTAGGGCTGGTCAAAAACTTCCATCTAAACTATTTTTCAATGGAAAACTGGCCTTTCAATTACATAAAATTTTTCATGGAAAGTGATTTTTCACAGAAAGTGGCTTTTGGCTACACATTCAGAGTTTTTTGACCAAAAAAAAAAGAGAGAGAGAGAAGAAATTTGCACTGGGAAAAAGCTCCTATTTTCCAATCAGCTCTGATTTCAACCCTTTGTTGTTTATTATTTGCTAGGAGGAACAGCTATTCTTTGTATAAATACTCAACCCCATGCAAAGAAAAGTATGCATGTAAACAAGAATATTAACTATTTATTCATCTACTATTCATTACTCTCCCATTTTAGAAATTACATGTGCAGTTTTGAGGGCAACTATATCATAGAAACATCATCTGCACCCCA
>NW_020714943.1:0-14075 GCF_002925995.2 Terrapene triunguis | reverse complement strand
GGAGACCAGGAGCCACCCTCCTGCTCCAGATGGGAGATGTACAGAGTTTAAAACATATATTTGTATAATACAGAAGTGAAAAAGCAGAAATCCCTACAGCATCAGTGACAGGCTCTCAGGAAGCAGTGCCCACTTCTACAGAAGGGACTTTCAGTGATCGAGCTTAGTTACTTATATTCATCGCTAGAGTGACTGAGCACCTCACAATCATTAATATATTCATCTTCACAGCACCTCTCTGAGGTAGAGAAGTGCTATTATCCTAATTTTATAGATGGGGAACTGAAGCTCAGAGAGGCTAAGTGACTTGCTCAAGGTCTGTAGCAGAGCTAGGAATTAAACCCAGGTCTCCTGAGTCTTCAGGCTAATGTCCTAACTGCTGGACCATCCTTCCAGTATTATGGATCACCACTAGTGCAACATATTTCTCCAGTCCAACTCACATGGTTGTCTGAGGTCTCAAAATGTCGCTTTTAATTAAATTTGAACAGTACTAAATTTTTCTGCAGATAAACAAAATCCCAGGGCTAGCTGGAAATTTTGTGATTTCTTAACTACAGATATTTGAAATTCTACCCAGAAGTAGAATTTGGCACTTTGGCAATATTGGTTTATGGAGAGAAGGAAAGGAAAGATAAATTAAAACTGTCGGAAACAATCACACTCACAATCACACTCATATCTTGACTTTAGTAAGGCTTTTGATATTACCTCGCATAACATTCTCAAACAAACTAGGAAAATACAACCCAGCTACTATAAAGAGGGTGCATACCTGATTGGAAAACTGTTCCCAGAGAGTAATCAGTGATTCACAATCAAGCTGGAAGCGCATATCAAGTGGGGTCCTTCAGGGAACAGTTCTGGGTCCAGTTCTGTTCAATATCTTCATCAATTATTTAGATAATGACATAGAGAGTACACTTATAAAAACTTATCACACAGAGAGCCACGCTGAAGAATCAAGGCCTTGGCAGGCCTAAGGATGGAAGAAGTAGCTAGGTCTTTTCACTCTGTCGGAGCAGGTGGTGGCCTATATGAGAACAGGTTCCCATTGCTTTAGTGCTGTTACTACTTACTAGGTACGGGGTGAAATCACACAGGCTTTGAATGACCAGAAACTCTGAATGTCCACCTGGCAAGACAGACCCATCCTGCCATTATGCAGCCAGATTCCAAAGACCCTGCAGGTGACTGAGGTGTCCATAAGGACAGGGACAATCTTATTTATTGGAACCTATGGGGACCCCACCAGGTCTCACAGCTCTCTCTACATGCAGTCTCCCTCTGCCCTATATAATGGTGTCTTCCTGCCGGGAAGGTGGACTATTGCCTTCTTCTGTATCCTCTTTGGAGCAAGGACTGTGCTTCCCTCCGAAGAGGAATGCTAAGCAGGACCACTGCCTGCCTATAATCCTAAGGGATGGAGATAATCTACTCTCTCCACCATACTGCAGCCAGGAGGGACATGGATCACCCCACCACCACCGACAACCGTTGTTGCTGGCCATCTGAGAGAGAACACACTAAATGCAGCCACTCCATCTGAGGAAATGAATTAAAATGGCTTTAACTATTTGTCCTGCGGACTGCCTAGGGTAGACTCATCCAGTCAGGAAAACAGGCCCAATTCCATGCGGCAACAATGAACACCAACTAATCCAGTGCAAAATTTGAAAAAGCAGTCTGAAATTTTGTTTCTAGTGCACAGAAATTTTCAAGTTTCTGAAAAATGGCTTCTTATTTGATAAAGGTTCCATAAAATTCAAACACAGATACATCTTAATAAAACAGTCTGATATCAAAGAGACTACAGCTGGACAAATCATCCACTTTAAGTAAATTGCCTGATGAATTTAACCCTTTTTGTGTGTGTGTTTGAGAATTTTGTGTGAACAAATTCTGATTACTACAAATATCTTTGCTATTCACAAATACGACCCAAATAGATGGAATTAACATGAGCCAGGCTATGGCTTGCTTGCAAACCCTTCATTTTAACTCCCCATTCCTTGTCATGTGAGACTGGTCCGCTGTCACATGCCATCTTTTCGGCTTCCTAATTGGTTGACTGAGACTTTAAAAAAGGAATAAAAAGTAACAAATTGTGAATAACAAGCAGTGAATAATGAAAAAAGGACCATCTTGGACACACATGTGAATGTTGGCATTTGTATGAAGAACAGACATTCATATGAACAAAAGCTGCTCATGTGAATGTTCCTGAATAGCGATTACTCATGTAAGGGTCTAAATGTACTGAATGAATGCTTCCCTGATAGCTAGCTGGGAAGGGGAGAGACTTTGGGTGTGTTTATGTAAATACAGTTTGCTCCTGCTCTACTGAGATATCCAGCAGATAGAGCAGTGTTTTGCTCAAAGTAATCAACTTTGGCTGGTGTTGGATTACAAATTACTTTAGTACTGAATGCAGGGGTAGTGAAATGCAGTTACCAATGTTGTAATTATTATAGGAATACAGGGAAGCAGGACTGTGCTTAACCTGTCCAAAATGAGGCGGGGAACCCTTAGCTGAAAGGACCTCGTTTAGCCAGGGGCTTGAATGCCAGAGCCCTGTAAATATAAGAGGGATGGGGATAGGTGTCTCAGCCAGGAGGATTGCAAACCCACCCCAAGGGTTCCTCATAGAATATTAGGGGGAGGGGGGACTAGAGACCTCGGGAGGTCATCTAGTCCAGTCCCCTGCTCAAAGCAGGACTAACACCAACATCCTGCTCTGGTTTAACCTGTTCCTCCCCACTGATCAAAGAAAGAGCTAACTAGGCTTCATTAGGAGCCTCTTTTGTTATTTTACATGATCAATCAGAGCCAAAATCACTTGAGATGGGGCAACGTTTCTGCCCAGCCTGCAAAGAGCTGAAAATCATTAAGAGAGTGATGTACAGTGATCACAGCAGAAAGGCAGGTGGTAGCAGAAGGTGACTGACAGTCAGCTGGCGAATGAGTGGCTGGAGAGGTGCAGCGAATGGCCAGCAGGGCGGCTGGTGGAGAGGCATAGGGAGTAAGGTGCCTCCTTACCTCCACCGAGGGTGGGAGGTGAACTCTGCAGATGCACCTCTGAACTCTGGGTCTGTACTGACCAAGGTTTCTCGCACCAACAGAAGTTGTTCCAATAAAAGGTACTAAGTTACCCACCTTGTCTCTCTAATTTCTTAGATAGTCATCATTAAAAAACAGTTGAAGAACGAGTGAGGATTTTGTTTCTCTACCCACACACAGAGAGGATGAAGAACAAATCCATGACTTTTGGCTTCTATTATTGCACACGCTTTAAAGTAGCCAAAGAATATTTGTTAGGGTGATTTTTGTGGCTGAAAAAAGCTGACTCACTTTCTGTCTGTATTTTTGGTGGTACTGTGACTATCCCAAAATTCAGCCTTAAATTAGTATTGGTCTGAATTCCAGTCAAAATTCTGACACCCAGCTTTAGGTAAATACATTTTTCAGTACCTGTTTGAAAGTGAATGGTAAGGAGGCAGCACAGCTTAGTCCCTGTGATAACTGCACCCTGGGTCTTTTCCTGATGGCAAGTCAGCATGGTTTGGGTGAGGAAAGGAGGCTCTGTTCCCTTTTGGTCTCTCCTCACATCACCAACTATTTCTTCTCCCCTTCTCCTTATGGTTTATTAATGACAGCTCCCCTATTGTGCGGTTCCCCTGTCCCATTCAGGCACTTCTTCCTCCCTTCTCACGGTTATTGCTGTACCACTCCCTTCCCCAGTGTCAGATTGCTCCCTACTTGTGAGCCAGGCAGACTGAAAGGAAGCTGTGTGGGAGGGGAATGAGACTATTTGAAATGGAAAGATGGCCTATGATAAAACCAATGGTGTGGAAGTCAAGATCTGGGTTCCATATGACCAACTGCCATAAACTTCCTGCATCACCATGGGCCACTCACTCCGTCTTTCTATGCCTTGATTCCCATGTATGAAAGGGGGTTAATAATACTTCCTTTCTCTTGCAAGCATTTGTGGACAGGAACTGTCTTTTACTATGGATTTGTTCTGTCTCAATGTTAGCTGGAGCCTCTCAATGCCATTCTAATAGTAAATAGTGATATTAATGTTTTGTATTTATTCAAATTCCAGTGGGCATATAGGCCAGGTTTCATTGTAATGATACATAGAAAAATGATCTACGTGACTATCAGTGGCTGATCTCAATTATTAGGGATGAATTCCCAGCACTGTCTTGTAAAGTCAGTTTCCTCTCCTCAAGTGACATCAACAGTAACAAAGATTAAAGCTGTTCCGTATTTGTATTTAGTGGACATGTATAAACAAATTACTTGAGCCACATTTCATTTCCCAGCAGAAATGTTTCATCAGGAGTTTTTTTCCCCAAATATGTGATCTTAAGTAGTGTTATAATTTGTTATGATTATGTCATGACTCTTAAAACCAGAGCTAGGCCTAAGCCAAACACCCCACAAGTTTGAGGAATGGGGGAAGGAAATCTAGATCCAAATTTTGAATCTTGAGACCTCTCAAGAGAGCTTTTCTGTGAAAAGATCCTGTCATTCATTTCAGAAGATCAGTTTACTGGAGCTAGGTATTGACTTGAGGCACAAGCTGGAGAAATGGGGGGTGCAGAAAAGCAACAGGAGTTGCCTCTGAGACACAATTCATTTGCTGCTTCCTTCTTGCTCTGCTGGCCTCTTCGAGTTTCAAATTGTGACCCCCTCCCATCAAACCAGTTCAACTTCTCTGGCCACCAGCTCTGGGGTGCAACCAAGTCACTGCCCACCTTCTCCAGCAGCAGTGGGGAGTAAGTAAACATGCAGCACCCATTTAATTTTATATACATGAATCTGGGCAGCCTGTATAGATGGGTAAGGTGAGTTCTTACTTCGCCTCACTGGCTTACAGTCCATCTGGAAAGTCCATTAGGTGGGGATGGGCTTCTTCCATGGGCCATTGTGTTCGTTGATGGGCCATCAACTTAAACATTCCCTTCACAGTGTGCTGGCTAAACTGGATGTAAATACCTTGCGGGTGTTACCAGGAGCAAACACAGTTGAAATACAATTACATAGTCAATATTCAGAACTCCAGATACAAAAATGATACATGCATACAAATTAATCAAACCATAACTTTTCCATTGACACCTTACATGGCATACTTTGTACAAGATTTATTGCAATTGTATAACAGTGGTAGCTATAGTGATCTACATGGTCATATTTTACTCATATAACATCACACCTTGCTCTTAGATTCATGTTGTTTAATGCAAAACTGGTAACTGATACAATTCCCACCATCCGTGATTTAATTATTGATATGGTCTTTAACTCAAGCCCCTGAGTACTGGTCCATGACTGAAGCGCCTAGGTGCTATCACAATATGCATATAAAATAATGGTAAGTGGCTGGTGAGTTGCACCCTTGTCCTTGGGGCTAGTGACAGGAAGTGGAGGGAAGCATTGTGCCCACTTGTTCCTATAAGGTGGTGCTAATATCAGGAATAATGGTTGACATTAATGCTTCCCTTCAGGTGGCTATTTCCCTGAAATGAGCAGCAGTTAGGCCATTATTCAGGAAGCCATTACTCGATGCCGGCAATTTTTTTTTATCTTCCTAACTGGGGGAAGAGTACTGCATATTGATAACCATAGTTGTCAGCTGAAGCCCTCAGATTTCCTTGAGCCCTTTCAATCCTATTATAGCTCTGGGTATGGGACAGAGACCTTATTGGTCTTGTTGTTTGTAGTTCTCCATGTGGTGGGTCCACACTCACCATTAGAGAACTGTTAGTAGCCTCTTATACCACTGACCATGGATAACTCACCCATAGTCCCCACCTCGTAAACAGGACCTCTTTAGAGTGCTGCTGTCCTTTTACCTCTGACAAGGGCCAGAGGGTTGTTTTTGGTTGTTGTTCTATTTTAAAAGCTCTGTTTTGTGGAATGCTGCAATGTTCTGTTTTGCAAACCCCTTCCCATCCTTTTTACCTAGTATGTGAGAGCATGAGAGGAAACAGTGAGACATTTTGGGCCGGGCTGTCGTCAGCACACAGAAGTGGTGTCACACAGCTCCATATCTTGTCTCCATCATACTTGGATAGTGTACTGCCTGTGCTTCCCTCAGTGCCTGGCTAAGATTGGGACTTCCAAGATGGCAGAAGGAGAGGGGAACATGAGAATGTGCTGAAAGTGGAGGGGTAATTGGGATTGTTTGAATTTTCTGCAGTCTCCATCTCCACCAAAGGATATTTTCAATACCTTTCCGTACTGAATTAAATGACATGCGGCAATTCTTCCTATTTAGATGCTGCAAGGATCACCAGTGAATAGTGGCTCTGAAGTTGCCACTCCACTGGTCAGGAATGCCTCTGCCACTTTGGCATACCCCTGTACTCCAGCCAGCCTTACACCAGCTGAGAAATCATCTAGCACATGGTTCTCAACTTTTTTCTTTCTGAGGAAAAAGCATTTCAGGAAAAAGAAATTCCAGAGAAGAGCAATAAAAATGATTAAAGGTCTCGAAAACATGACCTATGAAGGAAGATTGAGCAAAGAGGGCTGGGAGCTGAGCAGCAGCTTCAACCCCCTCCAGCAGCAGCAAGAGATGAGGGAACATCGCTTCTGCCTGTTCCATGGCACCAGCCAAATCAGCAGCTGCCCCGCATTGCCCGGCTCCGGCTCCAGCTCCCTGCCTCTGACCTGGCCAGGGGGCAGGGAGAGAAGAAGGTGGAGAGAGGTGTGTGTAGCTGCCCCGGGACTGCCTGCTCTTGCACTGTTCCTTGGGGGGGGCAACACCCCTGTGCCCCCCAACTCTGCCCATGGGCTCAGGGATTCTGCCCCATGGGGAGCATTGGGGCTCAGAAATTCCGCCCAGCTGCTCCCAACTTCAATCCCACGGGGAGCGCCGCAGATCAGGGATTCAACCCCACAGGGGGTGTCAGGGATCAGAGCTTCACCCCGTGGCTCCAACCCCGAGATTCCTGGCTTCAGCCCCATGGGAGGTGCTGGGGTTCGGGCTCTGGGTTTTAGCCGTGGGGCACTGCAGCCCCCCTGAAAGGGTTCGCGCACCCCCAGGGGGCCACAGACCCCCTGTTGAGAACCGCTGCTCTAGTATAGGGGAATCCTCAGCTAAATGAAATTCAATAAATCCTTAAGAAACATACTATAGATAGCTGAGTAAATAAAATTACTTAACCAATGTGTGTTTTACTCACTTAACGTTACTGTTCTCACAGGAAGAGGAACATCCATATTCTTCTTCGAGTGCTTGCTCATATCCATTCCAGTTAGGTGTGTGCGCGCCGCGTGCACGATCGTCGGAAGATTTTTACCCTAGCAACACCCGGTGGGTCGGCTGTGGAGCCCCCTAGAGTGGCGCCGTTATGGCGCTGGATATATACCCCAGCCGACCCAGCGCCCCCTCAGTTCCTTCTTACCGCCCCTGACGGTCGTTGGAACTGTGGAGCGCGGCTTAGCTGATCTCCACACTCCCTAGCTTTCATTGTTCTTGTTGTATTTAGTTATATAGATAGTTGTTCAAGTTAGTTAGTAGTTAGTTATAGTGTATATATATATAGTTGTAAGTTGTTATCGGGGGTTTAGGGGGTGTTTTTCCCCTTTTCCCCCCCGGCGCGCAGCCGGGCCCATGCCCAAGGCTCCTGGCTTTAAGCCGTGCGCGTCCTGCGGGAAGCACATGCCAACTAGCAACCCGCATAGCTCCTGCTTGAAGTGCCTGGGAGAGACTCATCCAGCAGATAAGTGCCCTATCTGCAAGGCCTTCAAGCCAAGGACAAGGAAGGAGCGGGACTTTAGGCTCCGACAGCTCCTCATGGAGGCGGCTCTGAGTCCAGATCCTCCCTCGGCGCGCCCTGTCCCGGCACCGAGCGCTTCGGTGCGCAGCGCCCCGGCGGGCTCGACCGGTGCGGCAGAAAAGACTGTTCGGCACCGACCGACGTCGGCACCGCGCCCGCCCAAAGAGCCTCGGCACCGATCCATCTCTCCGGGCCATAAGAAGACCGCTAAGACACGGGACGTTGTTGCCGCGAAGGTACCGGCTCCCCCGGTGCCGGGGGTAGAGCCGCGTCCGCAGCTGGACCGCCAAAGACAGGCGGCCACACCGTCGACTCCGGCACCGAGGCCGTTGAGTCCGGTGCGGACTGTTTCACCACCAAGGCTGGTGGTGGAACCTTGTCTCCCTTCCACCCCGGAGACCTTTGCTACGGCGAGAGACCTGATCGCCCTCACGGAGCCAGCGCCGTCGCAACTCCCGGCACCGGTGGCTCCACGCGTGCTGCAGTCCAGAGGCAAGCCTGCCCTGGTGCGCCCACCGTCGCCAGCACGAGTCTCTCGGCACCGCTCCAGATCCCGAGGCAGGTCCCGACGCCGCTCGGAGTCCCGGCGCCGAGGGTCACCTCGGCACCGGTCGTACTCGCGGCCCAGATCTTCCTCGCGGCGCCGTTCAACATCCCGGCACCGCCGTGACGACCGGCACCGATCGGGGTCGAGGCGCAGCTCCCGGCACCGGTATGAGCGCCACTCGGGCTCGAGAGGCCGCTCCCGGTACCACGCCTCCTCCAGATCGTCGTCACGTTCCAGATCGGGATCCTGGCACCGGAGGGACTATCGGCACCGGTCCAGGTCCCGGCACCGTTCGCCGGAACAACGCAGGGACAGGTCCCCTTACGGTCGGCACCGATCGGCACCGTACCACCCGGTGCCGACGGCATCGGGTTCGGCACCGCCGTGGCCGTCGAGATCGGCGTCCCGGTCATCTGAGACGGTGGAGCCCGGCCACCTGCAGGAGACCGAGGACCCGATGCAAGGGCCTGCGCATTGGTCCTTTTGGACTCCTTGGGCCTACCACCAAGCTCAAGGAGCTCCCCTGTCGGCTTCCCGCTCTGGCCGTTCGGACACCAGGGCCCCAGAGTCTACCATCTCCCGCCCTCCTCCAAGGGACGTGGAGGCTCCAGTGCCCGCACCTGCAGAGGCCCCTGACCAGGGGGCAGGAGATGCCCAACACCAGGAACACCTGGAGCAGGACCAACCATTGGACCCCTTGCCACCGGGGGCATCTTCCTCGTCCTCTCCTGATGAGGCCGTAGCGGGCACGTCGTCCATCGGGCCGCCCCCGATAGACCTTCGGGCCCATCAGGACCTACTGCGGCGCATGGCTCGCAATCTGGACCTCCAGGTGGAGGAGGTTGCGGAGGTCCATGACCCGATAGTGCAGATCATCTCAGCGGATGCTCCATCCAGGGTGGCATTACGGCTGGTCCGCACCATCCAGGCCAACGCCACTACTATCTGGCAGACCCCGGCCTCTATTCCGCCCACGGCCAGAGGGGTTGAGAGAAAATACTTTGTCCCATCCAGGGAACATGAGTATCTGTACATTCACCCCCAACCGTGCTCACTGGTGGTTTCCTCAGTGAATGCACGGGAGCGCCATGGCCAGCAGGCCGCTGCGCCCAAATCGAAGGACGCTAAGCGCTTCGATTTGTTCGGACGCAAGGTGTATTCGGCTGGCGGACTGCAATTGCGGGCAGCGAACCAGCAGGCACTACTGAGCCGCTACGGCTTCAATATGTGGTCCTCGATGGGGAAGTTTAAAGAACTGGTTCCCCAGGACTCGAGGGACGAGTTTGGGGCCCTGGTAGAGGAGGGCAAGCGGGTGGCATGCACCTCCCTACAGGCGTCCCTTGATATAGCGGACTCGGCCGCTAGGACCCTGGCGTCGGGGATAGCAATGCGCCGAATCTCCTGGCTCCAGGTGTCGGGCTTGCCTCCGGAACTGCAGCAGACCCTGCAGGACCTACCGTTCGAGGGACAGGGCCTCTTTTCAGAGAAAACAGACTCGAGGCTCCAAAACCTTAAGGACTCTCGAACAATGATGCGCTCCCTGGGGATGCATGTCCCAGGGCCTCAGCGCAGGCCCTTCAGGCCACAGCCTCAGCGGTTCTACCCTCCCCCGCCTCGTCCAAGACAGGACTTTGCTAGGAGGCGGGGTCGAGGTGGTAGGCGAAGGTCGACCGGCCCTCAACCCGGTCAGAACCAGGGCCAACCTAGGCCACCTTCTGGGCCTAGGCAAGCCTTTTGAAGGTGCGGTCGAGGACGGCACCTTAGCCACTTTCCAGGATCCGGTTCCCCCCTTCCGGGATCGCCTCTCCCGTTTCCACCGTGCTTGGTCCCGTATAACCTCGGACCGTTGGGTCCTTCGCACGGTGGAGAGGGGATACGCCCTCCAGTTTTCCTCGCCCCCCCCATCCCACTCCCCCTCCCCGTCCCTCTTCAGGGACCCTTCTCACGAGCAACTCCTTACACAGGAGGTTTTTGGGCTCCTCGCTATGGGGGCCATAGAGGAGGTTCCTTCGGAGCTAAGGGGCAGGGGGTTTTACTCCCGCTACTTCCTGATACCCAAGTCAAAAGGGGGTCTACGGCCCATCTTAGACTTATGCGGACTCAACAAATTCATAGTAAAGTTGAAGTTCCGCATGGTGTCATTGGGGACCATTATCCCTTCACTGGATCCTGGAGACTGGTTCGCCGCCCTCGACATGAAGGACGCTTACTTTCACATAGCAATTTATCCGCCCCACAGACGTTTCCTGCGATTCGTGGTAAACAGGGTACACTACCAATTCGCAGTCCTTCCCTTCGGCTTGTCCTCGGCTCCCAGGGTCTTCACAAAGTGCCTGGCAGTCGTCGCGGCCTTCCTTCGTCGACAAGGGATACAGCTGTTCCCGTACTTGGACGACTGGCTGGTACGCGGCCGCACCGGAGACCAAGTGCAGGCCCATGTCCACATAGTGACACGCACTTTCCACGAGCTGGGCATTCTACTCAACAAAGAGAAGTCCACTCTAGTACCAACTCAAAGAATAGAGTTCATTGGAGCAATCCTGGACTCCAGACATGCCCGAGCCATCCTGCCAGACAGCCGCTTTCATACCATCTCAAGCGTCATTCAAGGACTCAGGGCCTTTCCAACTACCACCATAAGGGCATGCCTTGCCCTCTTGGGCCACATGGCCTCGTGCACCTACGTAACCAGGCACGCCAGGCTGCGACTTCGCCCATTGCAGACTTGGGTGTCATCGGTTTACCGTCCTCATCGAGACGACCTGAGTATGGTGGTCACGGTTCCGACCGCAGTCTTGGCCTCCCTCACATGGTGGACGGATCGCACGGCGGTCTGTGCAGGAGTACCCTTTCACGCCCCACAGCCCTCCCTCCACCTAGTTACGGACGCTTCATCTCTAGGATGGGGCGCTCACCTGGGGGAGCATCATACCCAAGGCCTGTGGTCGGCGTCCCAACTAGCCCTGCACATCAACGTCCGAGAGCTGATGGCAGTGCGCCTGGCTTGTCAGGCTTTCCTCAACTTCCTACAGGGCCGTTGCGTGCTGATTCTCACCGACAACACCACGGCCATGTTTTACATCAACAAGCAAGGCGGAGCCCGCTCATCTCCCCTATGCCAAGAGGCCATTCGCCTGTGGGACTTTTGCATCGCCCACTCCATACATCTCACGGCGTCATTCCTGCCTGGAGTCCAGAATACGCTGGCGGACTGTCTCAGCAGGTCCTTCCAATCGCACGAGTGGTCGATTCGCCCGGACATCATCTATTCCGTCTTCCAGAGGTGGGGGTTTCCCCAGATCGACCTGTTCGCATCTCGGGCCAACAGGAAGTGCCAGGCATTCTGCTCCCTACACGGGCGAGCCCCGGGCTCTCGGTCGGACGCCTTCCTCATGGCATGGAAAGACCATCTGTTCTACGCCTTTCCCCCATTCCCGCTGGTCCACAGGGTGCTGCTCAAGATCCGCAGGGACCATGCACGGGTAATTCTAGTCGCTCCTGCTTGGCCGAGACAGCACTGGTACACCACACTTCTAGAGCTGTCAGTACAGAGGCCGATCACGCTCCCCTTGAGTCCGGATCTCATCTCTCAGGACCACGGCCGGCTGTGTCACCCCGACCTGCAGTCGCTCCACCTCATGGCGTGGATGCTTCATGGTTGAGTCGCTCAGAGCGGCAATGCTCGCAGGCCGTCCAACAGGTCCTGCTGGGAAGTAGAAAGCCCTCTACGCGGACCACTTATTTAGCCAAGTGGAAGAGGTTCTCCTGCTGGTGTGAGCAACGAGCTACGTCTCCCTCGCAGGCTCCTATCCCCTTGATACTGGAATACCTCCTGTCCCTCAGACAGCAAGGCTTGGCGACATCCTCAATTAGGGTTCACCTCGCCGCTATTTCCGCTTTCCACCCAGGAGAACTCACGTCCTCGGTATTCTCGAACCCGATGGTCGTTAGATTCCTCAAGGGCTTAGACCGGCTATACCCACAGCAGCGACAGCCGGTTCCAACGTGGGACCTCAACCTCGTCCTCTCCAGGCTCACAGGGCCTCCGTTTGAATCATTGGCTACCTGCTCGCTCCTGTACTTATCTTGGAAGACAGCCTTCCTGGTAGCCATCACCTCAGCACGGCGCGTCTCGGAACTCAGGGCGCTGACATCCGAGCCCCCATACACGGTGTTCCATAAGGACAAGGTGCAGCTTCGCCCCCATCCTGCCTTTCTGCCAAAGGTGGTGTCACCTTTCCACGTGAACCAGGATATTTTCCTCCCGGTCTTCCATCCGAAACCGCACGCTACTCGTCAAGACCAGCGTTTACACTCTTTGGACGTACGCAGGGCCCTGACTTTCTATATTGACCGTACAAAGCCATTTAGGAAGACGACGCAACTCTTCGTTGCGGTGGCCGACCGGATGAAAGGCTCACCGGTCTCTTCACAGTGCCTGTCCACTTGGATCACGTCCTGTATTCGTGCTTGCTACGACCTGGCCGGTGTACCGACGCCACGCCTCACCGCTCATTCCACGAGGGCCCAGGCCTCCTCGACTGCCTTTCTGGCTCAAGTACCAATCCAGGACATTTGTAAAGCTGCAGTGTGGTCATCGGTCCACACATTTGCTACTCACTATGCGCTGGTGCAACAATCCAGAGACGACGCTGCTTTCGGGTCAGCGGTTCTGCACACAGCAATGTCTCACTCCGACCCCGCCACCTAGGTGGGGCTTGGGAGTCACCTAACTGGAATGGATATGAGCAAGCACTCGAAGAAGAAAAGACGGTTACTCACCGTTGTAACTGTTGTTCTTCGAGATGTGTTGCTCATATCCATTCCAAACCCGCCCCCCTTCCCCACTGTCGGAGTAGCCGGCAAGAAGGAACTGAGGGGGCGCTGGGTCGGCTGGGGTATATATCCAGCGCCATAACGGCGCCACTCTAGGGGGCTCCACAGCCGACCCACCGGGTGTTGCTAGGGTAAAAATCTTCCGACGATCGTGCACGCGGCGCGCACACACCTAACTGGAATGGATATGAGCAACACATCTCGAAGAACAACAGTTACAACGGTGAGTAACCGTCTTTTTTACAATGTAGTTAAAATAATTATAACCCTCATGCTTCAGGACATATGGCACTACCTAGCTGCCTGAGATTATGAAGAAATTCATCTATGTGCAACTTATTCCATAAATGAGACCAGGTACCAGACTACATGAATCACTACTTTGATCTGGTATAGTAATTCCTACATGTCTTACGTTTATTAGTAGAACTGGTAGAATACTGCAAATACAGTGAGCGTTCCCTCAAATGCTGGATGGCTGTTCATTTTCACTAGGGCTGGTCAAAAACTTCCATCTAAACTATTTTTCAATGGAAAACTGGCCTTTCAATTACATAAAATTTTTCATGGAAAGTGATTTTTCACAGAAAGTGGCTTTTGGCTACACATTCAGAGTTTTTTGACCAAAAAAAAAAGAGAGAGAGAGAAGAAATTTGCACTGGGAAAAAGCTCCTATTTTCCAATCAGCTCTGATTTCAACCCTTTGTTGTTTATTATTTGCTAGGAGGAACAGCTATTCTTTGTATAAATACTCAACCCCATGCAAAGAAAAGTATGCATGTAAACAAGAATATTAACTATTTATCCATCTACTATTCATTACTCTCCCATTTTAGAAATTACATATGCAGTTTTGAGGGCAACTATATCATAGAAACATCATCTGCACCCCA
>NW_020714942.1:0-10980 GCF_002925995.2 Terrapene triunguis | reverse complement strand
AACCCAGAATTCATTTCCTATCAAGAAAAGTTGTTGAAAACATTTTGCCAGGAACTTCTGTTGAGAATTATATTCCTGTGGCTACAGTAAACAATGGACCATCGCCTTCTGTTGTATTTTAAACACACCTGGCAAAATCCATCCCTCATGTAACTCTTCTGAATGCTAAGGATGAATTTGGGCTACTATTTTTAATTTAGACAAATAGTGCCATTTCACATTTCCTTGGATAGAGCTTGATTTGTTAGGGAAATTTAGCTTCGTTAACATTGTCAAGGCTGCTTCCCCACTTTGAACTTTAGGGTACAAATGTGGGGGCCTGCATGAAAACTTCTAAGCTTAACTACCAGCTTAGATCTGGTCCGCTGCCACCATTCCCAAAGCTAATTCCCTTCCGTGGGTAGCCTTGAGAGACTCTTCACCAATTCCCTGGTGAATACAGATCCAAACCCCTTGGATCTTAAAACAAGGAGAAATTAACCATCCCCCCTCCTTCCTCCCACCAACTCCTGGTGGATCAAGATCCAAACCCCTTGGATCTAAAATCAAGGAAAAATCAATCAGGTTCTTAAAAAGAAGGCTTTTAATTAAAGAAAAAGGTAAAAATCATCTCTGTAAAATCAGGATGGAAAATAACTTTACAGAGTAATCAAACTTGAAGAGCTCAGAGGACCCCCCTCTAGCCTTAGGTTCAAAGTACAGCAAACAGAGATAAACACTCTAGCAAAAGGTACATTTACAAGTTGAGAAAACAAAGATAAACTAACACGCCTTGCCCGGCTGTTTACTTACAAGTTTGAAATATGAGAGACTTGTTCAGAAAGATTTGGAGAGCCTGGATTGATGTCTGGTCCCTCTTAGTCCCAAGAGCGAACAACCCCCAAAACAAAGAGCACAAACAAAAGCCATCCCCCCACCAAGATTTGAAAGTATCTTGTCCCCTTATTGGTCCTTTGGGTCAGGTGTCAGCCAGGTTACCTGAGTTTCTTAACCCTTTACAGGTAAAAGGATTTTGGAGTCTCTGGCCAGGAGGGATTTTATAGTACTGTACACAGGAGAGCTGTTACCCTTCCCTTTATAGTTATGACAAACATTAATCAAATAAGTGACAGGCATTTTGATGCCAAGTGTGGTTTTTGTTAGCAATTTAATTGCAAAACAATACCAGTAAATTGGATTAGATCAGAGTTCATGTAATCCCATTAAAAGAGTACAAGGTTCAATTTCCTTAACTACACCTCTACCCCGATATAACGCAACCCGATATAACATGAATTCAGATATAACGCGGTAAAGCAGCGGTCCGGGGGGGCAGGACTGCACGCTCCGGCGGATCAAAGCAAGTTCGATATAACACGGTTTCACCTAAAACACGGTAAGATTTTTTTAACTCCCGAGGACAGCATTATATCGAGGTAGAGGTGTATTTTCAAAGCAGGTAAATTCCATTTGTGTCACATGTAAGAAGAACATGGAGAAATTCAGATGCTTACCTTTAAAAAGAAATGTCTCATCTCTGTCCGTAATTTCATAGGCAGCATCCAAGCCAGATGGCAGAGGTGACCAGAATGAAGATATTAAATTAAAGTCAACTTCTCTGCTTGTAGGGTGTT
This sequence comes from Terrapene triunguis, assembly GCF_002925995.2. NCBI lineage: Eukaryota > Metazoa > Chordata > Testudines > Emydidae > Terrapene > Terrapene triunguis. The sequence goes on along the minus strand of NW_020714942.1, from coordinate 9,367 downwards.
TGCGCCAGAAGTACCTGATCCAAATACAGTACAACTTGCTTATTAAATCATATCTTTATACATAACAATATGTGAGATTCTAACCATGGCAATAAGAGTTTACAACTTCTACAGCCCAGAGAGTATTGTATATTGGCACACATACAAATTCCATTGCTCCCAAATCATGTCTTCTATGCATTTACTTAGATTTTTGACTTTTGAATCACTTAGGGCTAAAACCTGCCTTTACCACTGAGGTTAGAGAGGGTTCCCTGGCATGGAACAAATGCAGTTCTGCTACACGAAAAGGAAATGGGACTCAGTTCTGCAGCACACCACTGAGAAAGGGAGGTGGTAGAGTTGGGTGAGACCAGAGGATTCCCCAAGATCTACTCCACATACTCGTGCTAGGCTCTGGGCTGAGGATTTTCCCCTGAGAGAGTTTATCGCTGGATAAATCTCTGGATTTCAGGGAAAGCAGATTTCACAATACTTATTTGCCTGCTCTCCTGCCATTAGTATATTTTGAATGTCAGAATACAATATTATAAACTCCTTTAGACTGTGAAGTCTTTAGGCGGAAGCAATCTACACCTTTCTGCAGCACTGAACAAATGATAAAATATAATGATGGTAATTGGTTTCATTATCCGAAATCATCGTTGCAAAGGATGTGCATGTAGACTTGGTATTTGGGATGGCAAATTTTCAAAGTTTAGAAGGCTGCAGTTAAAGATGGGTAAATGGCTAACTTCAGTGTCCCAAGTAATGGGTTCAGAGTCCAAAACTGAGTTCTCCTGAATTCTGAATGTTGGGACCTATTCTAATTTATCCCTGTCTTTTAAGGCACCCTTTCTAATTCTCTCTCTGTCTTCTCTGCATCCCATCCCTCTTCCTCTCCCTCCCTTTTCTTAAGGGAACCAGATTTGTCTCTTTACCCACCAATACTTACCTCTATCCTTTTACTACCATACCATATCCCAGGTCTCACTAAGACCTCCTTTTATCCCACTTTCCTCTTTTTGGGTCCTCAGAACCCACAATCTATTCTCTTTAAGCCCTTGAGAGCACCCGAGTATTAGTGATTTTCCGTGGAGGAATGCTTCAGCTTGGCACACTTACTGCTCATCTCTGGTCAGTTGTTTTAATCAATGAATTGTCCTGGGAATACTGCAGAACCCAAGTACCCAAGTAAAACTTGCCAGTGTTAGATGTCATGATAGAGTCCAGCATATAGAGGTCACAATGAAGAAGTCAGAATTTGTCAACAGTTACCACAATCTTATCTAAATTTGACAAGTTTTCTCCTATGATTAGACTGGGAAATAAGTCTGGCAAGTGTGTGTTGCTGTTATTATTATTATTATTAGGGTTTATCATTTGCATTGTGGTAGTACCAAGGACCCCAGCTATGTATCCTGTTGTGCTAGGTACTGCATAAATAACCAGAACAGAAAGATGGCCCCTGACCCAAAGAGCTTACAGTCTAAGGAAATATCCCTTAATGATCACTTCTGTGCAGGTAAGTAGGAGGTCTGTTGGCACTTGGGAAGAAAGATTGGTGATATTTATCTGAACCTTTTTTGAACATAATAAAAGGTATTGGTTTGACTAACATGCTGGACAAAATTTGGAATGTTTCTTATTTTTCCAAACTATTGTGCCATCAAAGGAAGATTTAAGCAAAAGATATGATGTTGCTTTAAGACAGTCAGCTTACTTGTCTTTAAAGAACATTATTTCTCCACGGAAAGTGGTGACAGCATCGAAAGTCAGATTAGGGCCACAAGTGTTTGGTGGTAGCGGTTCTGTTGGCTCCAGGGGTTCTATGGAGACAGTAGATTCTGTTGGATCTTCAGGGGGGTTAGATGAAGGTCCTAGGGAAAACAGTTTAGAGAAGAAATTAAAACTAGGATTTGATATTATAAAATTCAGATAACTTCAGTGGATCTGTCATTTTTATTCAAGCTATAGTTAATATAACCATTCAACATGGATTTCATTAAAAGTTATTTGAACTTGTTAGAGGCCATAAACATTGAGCGATTAATAATGTTTGATTACCATAGAGGTATTGAATGCCATTAATATCATCCTGATGAAGACGGAAAGTCTTGGAATCAAAGTGTCTATAAACTGGGTACATCAGTGAATCAGGGTGTCTAGAATGGAAGAGTCCCAGTGAATGGCCAAACTCATGCGCAGCCACGAAAAACAAGTTGGAACCTAAAAACAGCAAACAAAATGTATAAAAGAAAGGTAAGTCTTTTCATGTTCTTGCCCATCAATGTGAAATACAAGCCACCCAATTGCACTCAATACAACAGAGGTTTTTAGTGCTTATAGTAAACTCAGATGTAGTTGAAATAAAACTAAGTACAATGAAAATACATTGAAGCGCATCAAAAGTGCAAAGGTGCAGTGCTTGTAGGCCTGATCCAGCACCCAACAACTCCAGCAGAGATCAATGTGGGTGCAGGAGTCCAGATGTTGTGATGCCTTTGGAAAACTGGGGCCTGAGGAAGCTAATTATGTGGGATGGGTTTTCAAAAGTGCTAAAATCCTGTTGGTTTTTCAACAATTCTGAAAATCAGCCACTCACTTAGGTATCTAACTATGGATTTAGGAGTCAAAATTTAGGTGCCTCGTTTTGAAAATCCTACCGAGCCCAGGTATGAAATATTAAGAGTTGGTTTACATACCCTGTGAGCCTTTGGTCCAGTCTTCATCCTCATCAAAGTGAGCATCTCCACCAATACCATTGCCAGGTGCATAGGCATGAGCAACCGTCCCACCAGGACCATCAAAGGGATTGAAATCGTTGTGAACTAAGAATGGAATAAGGTGCAATAGAACTCTTTGTGCGTTTGCAACACTCCAAAATCCTCTGACATGCAATTTGGACAACCCCATTATTTGTCAATTTTTACTGAAAAGCGGAAAGTTTTGACTTTCTAGTAGATCTGCAGACACTAAACAATTGGAAGTGAAACAAAAATCTGTCAAAATGGAAGAGATCATGAAGCAGTCCTTACTGGGAATTGAGTAAGGATTGGAGATGGGCATGAATGCAGGTACAATGGCTTGGTGGGAGGAGAAATGCAAAGGAAAGGAAGGTAAATAAAAATAATGACGAGCTGTTGTACAACTTGTATTTATATAGTCGAACCACAAGACAAGCATGTGAGAAACCAAAATAATCATATGACCTTTTATTGTTCCCTCCACCATCCTCCACTACTTTCTGTTCTCTTTACTCACTGCATCATGTCTAATTATGATCCTGCTACCTTCTATGCACATAGAAGAGAGCTTTGGTGGGAGAAATCTCCCTGAGGATCCACCCACATCATCCCAGTTGGGGGTGGAGTTTGCCCTCCTCCACCACGGAAAAGCCTCCGAGGGGGAGCCAGCCCCAAGCACAGAGCTCTGTGGCCCTTATTTAGCAAAGCACTTTAACCTGTGCTTACCTTTAAGCATGTCAGTAGTCCCAATGACATACATGGAACTACAGTCATGAGTAAAGCTATGAGTAAGACCCACAAGCCCTGATTCTGTGCAGATGTCTGCCCAGGCTGAACATTATACACTATGCACAATCCCGTTGAACTACACACAGTGTGTAAAGTTATGTACAGCTATAAATCTTTGCAATATCAGGGCCTTAGATTGTAAACACTTTCGGGCGGGGACTGTGTTTTTGTGTGTGATTGTATAATGCCTAGCACAATGGGATCCCCATCCTAATACAAATGATAATAATGAATAATAATTTCAGGAAAAATAATTCACAGACCTCTGGCTGGTAATATTTACAATGATTATATACAGATAGATAGATATATTTACCTCTGGCTGCAAAGGAGATCAATATATCTGCATCACCTCTGTCAACCCGGGTAAATGTCAATGGGATCACATTGCTCCAGACTGTAAAAGCTTTCTTGATGGCTGCATCTACATCAACTTGGGCCATATCTGGTGTGTAGTTCAAAATCCTTTCAAATATAATATAGAGAAACAGCTGAGTTCTTTACAATATTGATCATCTACTTGGAGCAACTTGTTTCCCTTTAATTCAAGAAAACCCCTCTACTACTGCATAGTTACCTGTATGTTAGAGTTCTTTTCCCCCATTTTGGTTGTCCTGCAAAGGTGGAGAAATCAGCAACATCAGGGACTCCACACCGGGGTTTCTGCATCACCTCCAGAGTGTTAGAATCCAATTTCCCAGTCACCTCCAATCCGATGAATTCTTGCATTTCTTTGATTTTGTTGACTATGGGACTATCGCTTTTCCATCTAAAAACAGGCTTCCCATCTGTCTTAAAGCTGTAGTAATTTTCCAGGTACTTCTGATGAAACAGATATATATTAAGACACTAGGTTCTTTTTTAGATCTTGCAAAATAATATTAAATATTCTGACATGAGATCTACCCTGGGTTTCTGCTGCTTGTTCCCTTTGTGTTTCAGGAACTCACCTTGTTTAGAAACTTTGTAAAACTGAAATTAGTTCCCATTTTCCATTTATATTAATACCTTGACATTATCTTGTTGTGTGATAATGTGGCTACAAGAGTTCTGCATGAATGTTTTGCAATTGTACAATAGGATTAATGCTCAGAACACATTCAGAATAAACATTTGCCCTGTAAATGGAACATTTTGTGACAAAACACCTTAGATTTACTATCTATTCCAGCACTCCATGCAGTATCTAAAGACAGACAATGACAGATGTTTGAAGAACATGATTGAAAGCATGATTTGCCAATAGCATTACATTTTATCATGTGTAATGATGCAGACAAAATGAAGATCCCGATCCTACAGCCACTTATGCATGAGAATATCTTTACTCCCCTGAGAAGCCCCAAGTGAGCCAAGAAGATTACTTATGAGAGAGGTAGCCATGTTAGTCTGGATCTGTAAAAAGCAACAGAGGGTCCTGTGGCACTTTTAAGACTAACAGACGTATTAGAGCATAAGCTTTCGTGGGTGAATGCCCACTTCGTCAGACACATGTCGTGGGCATTCACCCATGAAAGCTTATGCTCCAATACATCTGTTAGTCTTAAAGGTGCTACAGGACCCACTGTTGCTTAAGAAGATTACTTGTGTGTCAAGTTATTCACATGTTTAAATGTTTGCAGTATCAGACCCTAAACGGGTGCACTGTAATTTTAAATTGTTTCCCGCAAAATAATGTAAAACAAAATAATAATAAGATGCTTCCTGGCAAATGTCTACGGTTCATGATGACAGCGCTGAATTATTCTTCAGAAATATTGCCTCACTTTGAGCATTGCACATCCATTAAAACAGCACGCAAGGCAAGCACTTTCCAAGCTTTTGAAACCAAGAGCCCCCTTCAGGAAAATGAAACAAGTCCTATCCACCCTTCCACCCCACCATTTTAGAAGGGCAGCCTTGGGGAACCTTTCACGGCCAGTGTGTCACACCCCTCTAGGAGGGCATACTTCTATTCTTTGGGAAATGCTGAACCAGACTATTCACCCCATCAGCATGTATAGGGTCAGATCCTCAGCTGGTGTAAATCAGCATAGCTCCATTAACTTCAATTAACTCCAGCTCAGGATCTGGTCCTGTGTGTCTGCAATCATTACCTGAACAAGCTTCGTCTCTTCTTCCGCTTTCCTTTTTGGATCTATAGGAAAAGCACAAGATGCGGCCCATAGTAACAGCAGAAACGGAAGGTTCTTCATTCTTTTGCTTCTATGTCTGGTCTTTATGAAGATCTCAATCTCCGCCCGCTACATACAAGTCTCTCACATATCCCTGTTTATATAGAACTTGTGTGCTTCATAAAGTCAGGTGTAGCCTGACTCACAGTTTAGAACAGCCTCCAATTACCAACAGAAGATATGCAAACACTGGTTTAGGCATGAAAAGCTTGACAGATTTTCATCCCATCCCACTCCGCCCCTTTGCAAATTTTGCAATCGGGCAATATGATTAATGCTCAGGAAATAGCTTGATATTCCTTTCCTTTATAAACTCACTGTTTCTTCAGGTAAGAAAAATGTTATTTTAGCTACTTAAAAAATCCAGCCTTGAGCCTCAGAACATTTATGAATGTCCTTAATTTTAAGCATCTGAACAGTCCCATTAACTTGAAACCTGTCAGGTGCTCAAAGGTAAGCACAGATATAAGTCTTTGCAGAATTGTGGCCTCTAATAAGAAACAAAATGAAACCTTGGCAGGTTCCAGTTTTTTTGTAGACAACTGAAACAAGTGTCTTCTACGGTCACATGTATTTTGGGAGAAATCTCATTGTTAATGTAGTGCCATAATCTGCTCACTTTGCCCATTGGAATAGTCCTTGTGCTGTAAGACACTGAAAAAGCAGTGCTGATTATTTGCATCACGTCCAGGTTATCTTTAATAAGCTTCTTAGCTCTATTGGAACCACCCATGTCTCTCTCTGCCCATTGCTCCTGCCTGTACTACCAAGCAACAATCCCACGCAGCAATTACAACTTGAATCTCAGGCCTGGTTAAGGTAAACTGAATGCAGGAATTGGGGATGGGGTAAAGGACTGTTGCACCACCACCTTAATTTTGGAGACAGCGAAGGAACAGAACAATAAAAGCTAGAACAGTCCTTAGGAGCTGCTCTATCTTACACTGTGCTGAACATGGTACGGAGTAGCAGGAGTGCGCTGTGCTCTGACTATATCTCCTCCTTTAACATGTCCCCCCATAATCTACCACCACAACCCTGGTGCTCCCTTACACTGGGGGCTGTTAGCAGGGCGATATGGGAATGTCCTGCTGGCTCTATCCTAACAGAATCTCCCTTATGCCAGGGGTGATTCCCAAATGGCCAGTTCGGCCTGCTTTGTGGCCCTGGTATACCAGCAAAGCCAGAGTACTGAGCCACCACAGAGCCCCGAATCCGGGCCTAGCTCTTATGCTTTGGATAATATGTTCCCCGCTATTGTCAGGAAGCTTTCTCTCTGCTTCATATGGTGCATGCACCAATCAGCCTCAGCATCCTGGATATTGGGCATGAGGCCTTAGAAAGTCCCCTAAAATTCATAAGCTCAAATTCTTCACTAATGGTTTAACACCACCGTCTCCACCTCAGGGTGGAGAATTATCTTTTGTTTCATTCTCCACCACAAAGGGCACAGGCTGCCACAGGAAGTAGGCAGAGGGGCCTCCATCCAAAACATAGTGAGAGATGGCAATAGAGGAGATTTCTGAAAGGAGAGGTACATACATTACAGAGACATTTGCTGAATTATTTCCCTCTGGGACACATCAGTGGAAACCAGCAGAAAGCAGCCCCAGGAGATAGACATTATGATGAAGTCTTGAGTATCTGCTTTCTCCCCCTGGATGGTTGGTTGGTCGGTCTTGTTGAAACAGGACACAGGACAGAGATTCAGGAGGAAGCAGACACTTGGTCATGGGGCCTAAATTTTCCACACTCATCATTGTTTGCATTAGAGTGCCCATCCACAGAGGCACTGGGAAGGTTTTAGTGAGGTTGTTGTGGTACTTCAATTGGCAGGACTCAGCAATATTGTCAAATGTGCCCTGTTGCTAACTTTTGCCCTCTTATTCTGTTCCCTCTTTTCCCCCCATTTCTTGGTGCTGTCCATCACCCACTAAAATCATTCACTTTTCTTAGTATATCATCCCATATAGAAACTTTCATAGCCACAGAGATGTTTTTTGAGGCCTTGCCCATGAAGCGATCGAACCTAGAAGTGACCTCCATAATGAGAATTTCTTGTTCTTCCACAGAGATTTGACTTGCTGATTGCTACACTCTCCTGTCTCAAAGCCTCTTTCTCAGGAATGTCTCATAAAATTGTCTGGCCCTTGCTATGCCAGGGTCGATACCCCCACCAGCAGCATTCCCTTGGCCAGAGCCCCTAGTAACAGCACCAGAAGAAGACGACATCCTCCCGTGGGCACAATGATGAGTAGAAGTCTCAAAATTTGACCCTTTTCAACTGTGTCCATGCATGCAAGTTGCCAATCAGCATATGTAAATGCTACTTTAAATTGTACAAATACCAACCTGAAAGGCAGAAGATAAGAGTGGGGGTCTCACACGGCTTGCCTGTGGGGTAATGAGTACGGTTTGTTCTGAAAATGCTTCACACACCCAGCCCTGTTCTGGCCACAGTGTACTCTGGCAACAGTGTGGGAGCCACAGGCTAAAGTACAAGAGTGAGGACCCACACACGAGGAACTTTTGATCTGTAAAACTGCAGCTCTGGCTGTGCCCCTGATGAGTGGCGTCTAACAGAGAGATGTTTACATCTCCCGCCTGTCTGCGTAGTTTACTGCCAAGCCCTGAGGCTAGTATGTGTAAATATGGAGCCATATGTATGTATTATGTTGCTGAGAATGCCAGCTGCAGAGGGAGAGGCATGTACCCCTCTTCTGACAGCTGCATAATGACAGCTCGTATGAATGAGATAGTCTTTGTTTAATGGCAGGGCTTGCTGTCTTGCTTGTGCCTTTTGTGTGGCTCCTGGTGGATCTCCCTTCCTTTCCAGCCTAGAGTGTGTGTTCTTCCCAGAAGCCTAATCTGCCATAATTTCCTCTACGACATTAAGGATACTGGATCCACTAACATCCCTTCATGCAGGAATCACTTCCAGGTCAGACTTGATTCATTTGAAAATCTCCATGTATGTGTGTCTATCTAGAGAAGGGACTAAACCCTGCCAGGCCGGGCAATGATGGAGCTGAATTTCCAAATCCTTTGAAAATTCATCTCCTATTCAGGCCACGTGAGAGCATTCTTTTCTCCAGCAGGTATGTCCACATGGCACCTCCTCTGAAAATTGCCTGCGAGGAGCATTATAACTTTTGTTTCTCTTTCCTATGAAGTAACTCAGACTGGCCACTGCTGCATACTGGACTAGACTGAACAATGATCTTATTGTTTATGGAAAATATCGACTGTGTATATGCATTTGTTACAGTAATAAGCAATGAGATACATTCATAGAATCATAGAATCGTAGAAGATTAAGGTTGGAAGAGACCTCAGGATGTCATCTAGTCCAATCTCCTGCTCAAAGCAGGACCAACCCCAACTAAATCATCCCAGCCAAGGCTTTGTCAAGCAGGGCCTTAAAAACCTCTAAGGATGGAGATTCCACCACCTCCCTAGGTAACCCATTCCAGTGCTTCACCACCCTCCTAGTGAAATAGTGTTTCCTAATTTCCAACCTAGACCTGCAACTTGAGACAATTGCTTCTTGTTCTGCCATCTGCCACCACTGAGAACAGCCGAGCTCCATCCTCTTTGGAACCCCCCTTCAGGTAGTTGAAGGCTGCTATCAAATCCCCCCTCACTCTTCTCTTCTGAAGACTAAACAAGCCCAATTCC